>NC_135498.1:76643174-76810674 GCF_052857255.1 Amblyomma americanum
AGTACAGTGGTTTACCGGCCTCGTGTGAACAAGGAACACCTAAGGGTACCGAAATATAACTTCCGTTTGATACCCATAATTACTGGGCAAGCGCATTTTTCAGCGGGAAATTGTTTATGAGCGCACTTTTTCGCTTAAAATTGCGCCTTAACAGCCAATATCTTCCGCAGATCCCCCGTCCAGACGCTTTATATTTCCTGCTATTTAATGTGAGAAATAAGCCTGAGTGGTGTTTTTACTTTTATGGCAGCGCAGGACAAACTTTAAAAGCAAGATTTTGCTACGCATCGAGAGATTAAAGTAATTCTCATAAGTATGTTCGCCACAGTATATTACAATGCTTATATTTGCTTCATAATTCAAAGTTATGTCCAGAAAAACTGCACTTATTTTCACCTGGTCAGTGACTGCTATTTCGCTTCCTTCTGACAAGCGTCCTGTCCAGACTGAATTCCGTCGAACCCTTGACTAAGGTCAAACACGGGATCACAGAAGACTGCATAGCCTAATATAAAGAACGCAAGCCAGAGCAATATTAGACGTTTTTAGCATACCGGAGACGTACTCGCTGAGACGTATACCGTTTTGCCGGTACAGTGGCCCCGTCTGACCGCAAGCATGTCACTGCGCGTGCGCGGAAGGCGTCCGGTAAACTGGTATACGTCTCCGCTGGTACGTCCCCGCTATGCTAAATCTCACTGTTAGCGAGGAATCTCGGAGGAGTAGCCCATAACAAGGAGTAACCAGCGCCGTCATCACGGGTACCATCATACAGTTCGCACCGGAACGCCTCTGCTGCTATTTGCGAAACGACGCGGCGTCGCGACTTCCGGGCAAAAGAGCGCGCGATTGTTGTCCTGGCTCCACGGGGGATTAGGTGCAGCGAGCGTGTCCGCCCGGATGTCCGCCTCGCGCACTCCCGAGCAGGGACGTGTGCGGGAAGGGTAGGCGAGCTCCTCGACGAAGTCCGCGTCAGAGCCGCCGCTCGTCCCCCATCTAGACGTGCAGTGGGCATGCAGGTCGCTATTAGCGCGACCGGATCGACTGCGGCGGGTAATCCTCGTAGACGGAGCATCCCGTGTTCCCGCGACGAAATGGGGATCGAAGAACATTCGCTTCCGCGCGACTTCTCCCCTCGCACCGAATGGCTTCACTCGGGGTGGCTGTGGTGCTCGTTACAAGAGACTGCGGCCACGCTCGCTGATGCACTTCTCCGGGCCGCTAAGTCGTCTCTTACGCTCTTTCTGGCACTGGCTCAGATCGGTGTACGGAGGTGGATATAAGCCAAGTAAGCGAGGACGTCGGCGACGTTGGGGTTTGGTCGGGTTTATATGCAGTCGGTTGGGTTCAAGGACGGTTGGGTCACGGCCGTTAAGTATGCGTGCGAGACTAGCCGCGATCGATCCGGATGGTATGACTGCATTCATACAGCAACTTTATGCTACAGTTACGGGACGGAATAAATATTTTTTTTAAATTAAATTTTATAATCTCAGTCTACTTGAGTATGAAAGCATCCAGCTGTCGGTGGAAGAAAGAAAAATTATAGGGAAGTGTTTTTAGCTTTAGTGCACTTATATTGGCCATTTCCTACATTTAGACGTTGTTTGTTTGTTTGTTAGTTTGTTTGTTTGTTTGTTTGTTTGTTTGTTTGTTTGTTTGTTTGTTTGTTTGTTTGTTTGTTTACGAGGATCCATAACAGCGCGACAGACGGGGCAGAGAAGAGAGGACACAACACTGAGCGCCCTGTGTTGTGTCCTCTCTTCTCTGTCCCATCTGTCGCGCTGTTATGGATCCTCGTGAGCACCAACTCGCCCAACAAATGGTATTGTTTGTTTGTTTGAAGCTTGCTTTAGCATGCTGCCCACGAGGTTGTGGGCCAGGTACAGAAGTGTGTGTGTGTGCGTGTGTGTGTACACACACTTCGGGAGATTGTGATGACGTCACAAGATCACGTGACCTTGGTGGCAGATGGAAGAAAGAAAATGCAAAGTAACGATCGCACAGCGCTAGCACACCTAATTCTGATTTGGCCTAACTACGCAAATGCGCTGTTATTTTTTTAATGGTTGTGGTGATGAAAGGGGGAAATTTGTAGCGTAATCTAGACTGATAAATAATGACTATGGTATTAATTTTCAAAGTTTATCAGCACCATGATTAAAACTTACACTCTTTTATGATTTCATTGTTTCAGTGAGCTTTTACTTCAATTAAATGCATATCGTAACATCTCCACCATTTCTTATACCTGGTCTACTCAATCTGGCTTTACATAAGCTGGCGGTATATAAGCTGGTACCGCCGGGTGATCCACATCCGCTGGTTGAAAAGGGACAAAAAACGCATTAAAAGCGTGCTCGTGCTAAATATGACAAAAGCTACAGACAGTCACTGGCCTTCAGCTAAACAAACTTCGAAAAAATCTCTATACGTATGTGATACAAAGCGCGAACTGATCACTGGTCACATAAGTATGTGGCATGTGACATGTGACATGCGTTGTGTGTGACATGTGGCTTGTTCTGTCGAGGGAGTGTTACTTATGTGTTTCTCGTTCATGAACAACTCCTTTCTGAATGACACCTATAAATAAAGTACTTCTCGTTATCTCTGCTGATTAGCCATACCTCGACCGTCAGCCATTCAAGCAACATCTTTAAGCGCGAGCAGTTTTATGTATGTAGCTCCAGACTCTTTAATCAGATCAAAGAAATGGCCTTGGCTGAAGCTTGTTGACGACGCATTTATGGTCCAATGAAATTCGTAGCTGAATACAATTATGAGCTTTGAAAGATGGAGCTGAGTTCAAAGAATGCTCTCTCGTTTTAAACGAGCAACAACAGAATTCGTCAACCGTAAAGCGATGTCAGTCCCAACGAGATAATACGCATTTGCATTCCGGAGCAAAGCTCGTGATTTATGATTTGTTCTCTAGGTGAATATCAACAGCACTCAATTGTGCACAGTGTACATTGGACAAGAATTATGATATAAACGACTACTTTCTTTCTTTAGTTTTTCTTCTTTTAGTTTACATACCTTTCTTCAACCCGCAGTGTACATTCGGTCACAAATCTCTCTCGAATGTTTAAGTTATCATAATTTTGGTCTAAACACAAACTTTAAAAGTTTTGCTACATTTGGAACCTTTGTCTGCATGCAGGGTGATCTCCAATGCATGAAAATTTTTAACATATCTGATACATATGCGACAATTATAAAAACCTTGTAGACCTCGTCTCTTCAATGTAGGCCTCTTCATGTTTGTGGCGCGGTGACGGGGGCTAGGAGGTGCTTAAAAGTACTTTACCGCCCGTTAAACGGGACGTAAAGTCGCGTAGTTCTATTTCACAGTCCCCTAAAACATGCTTGCACTGACCTTTCTGAAAGCTCTTCAGGAGCCAGGAAACAATGCGACTTTAATCGCACTTACTCGACGACCGCGCAGGTTCCTCGCAAGCCTCTCTCCGTGGCTGGAGTACCCACGATGTCGATGTCGACCATAATGGACAAATTTTCCATCATCTGGTTTCAGCAGGATACGCATTTTCGTCTCATAAAAGCGCCATTTTCCTTTCCAGCTGGCTTCCACGGCCAGCCATCGCCAAAAGCAGATGCCGTTATTCATAAAGCCACACTCCGAACATTGCCGCTGCGCCCCCTGCTTCCTAAATATTCACCGGCAGTGCTCTCCCATCACATCAAAGCCCGGCAGTGCTGGTAAAAAGAAAAAGGAATCAGAACGCGAAAAGAAAACACTGCGGCCATTCGGGAGGAGACCACGAACAGTGGGGGAAAATGCTGATCGCCCCTTGTGCTTCGCTAAAGGCTTAGCCGGTCCAGACGCTGCGCCAGGCAGGTTCCCTGCATGAAGATCGGGAATTTTCCTTAGCCAGCATGTCCTGGCGCCAAAAAGAGCCTCCGGGTTTCTGTATAAAACGCCGCCGCATTCTGTAGTGTGTGCATGTGTTTCTTTTCTTTCTTCGAGGAATGTGCCCCTCACCTTCGGGGTAAGCTCGACCTATTAGATCTAGGGTACAATATTCGTATCCGTGTTAGAACACAGCAGACGCCTTATTCTTCGCTCCTTGGGACCGGGCTCGGTTCCTTATTTGCATAACGCGAACTGAAGGAGATGCCTGGCGCGTTATGCGTTCTGGTTTTTGTTGTTTCTTCATCCCTTTACTCACGCCTAGGATCGAGAGCTGTAGGCAGAATATCGCTTGCGCATGACATATATCCCTGAAGGTCGTGGCAGCTGCTGAGCTGTTTCGTATAATTCCGAACTGGCCACGTGGTTTCCTTGCAAGGGCATGGGCCGTCAGCAAGTTCCATTCGCTCGGTATTTTTTTATATTTTTTATGCTCAGTATAATGTACAAAGGGGTTACTGTTGTGTTCCTGTTCCGAGTGGTGAAGGAAGTATGGCCACTGTTACATGGCACCACAACCGTGCCTACTTATTTTTGCTGCCATTGCTGCAATAGCTGCCGCAGTGCTAATATAATCACTGCCATAGCAGCTTCTTGTAATAAAATCACCAGCACAGTTTGTGCTAGCGGTGTTATGATACTGTTATTGCCGATACGACTAGTGCAACCATTATAATGCTATTAAAAGCTGCCAATGTTCCTGAACATTCCTTGACACAAAAAGGAAGGTGAGACAGAAAGACTAGAAGAACGAAGGCAGGGAGGGTAAACGATGGCTGACTTTTTAGCAAAGACCGCCCTTTGTGGATCTGTTCTCCTATTTATTCCTAACATTCTGCACTTGAAAATATTCAATCTTTCCAGCATCTCAACTCCTTGAACCATAAGTTTCTCCTTGTTACAGCGATTTTTCAGCACTTGGCAATCCCTTGTAGTGTCCGTTTATGCATATCACGGTAAGGCGGGGTATCCATTTCTCTCGTGCTCTGTAGAATGCCAAGACTGAATCTTTCTTTATGCCGAATGGAGTTCTCTCTGTCGAATCTTTTTGAGTCATACGGTAAAATTGAATCTCACGACTGAGTTCTTGCTCTTCTGATAGCGGTTTTCCTTCTCTAAACAGAACTTAATTGGAGTCCCTCATTAGGGCGTACTCTTTCTATTCCGGTTTTCTTCTCCGTTGGTGCAAGCTCCACAGGGACATGCCCTGGAGCCAGCTTCTGAATTTCTTCATAGTGTCAGGGAGCCTCCTTCGTTAGTCACAAATTTCTAAACTGCATTATGTTTTAAGTCGAAATTTAAGCAGCATTTGCCTAACTTAATTAAGTGAACGTGCATTTCCTGTTCAAGTTTTCACCACAGCCTGGCTAATTCCCTACCGTGGGTATATGTCATTCCAATAGAGGCCAACAATAACAACAACCAGAAAGGTTTTCCGGTTGGCTGCCCTGCGCTCGGAGAAAGGGATGTAGGGATGTAAAAGGGAAAAAGGGAAGGGGTGAAGAACACAGGCACTATGTTTCACACAAGCATGACGCTCTCAAGAACCAGAACATTGCTTCGCAGGCCTTGAGGGAAACATCTGCTATGTGAAATCGGGAAAACGCAACGCACGTCGAAAATACCAAATGCAGATAGCGAAACGGCTATAATAGCGTAGTTCAAGAAGGATGGCATAAACGCTGGTGCATGAA
The DNA here is from genome assembly GCF_052857255.1 of Amblyomma americanum. NCBI lineage: Eukaryota > Metazoa > Arthropoda > Arachnida > Ixodida > Ixodidae > Amblyomma > Amblyomma americanum. Next base: position 76,648,803 of record NC_135498.1, read on the forward strand.
GATTTTCGTTAGCGGCTAGTGTACACGAAGAAGTCCCAAATAGGCGCTTTGCACTCGTTCAAACAGTCGTAAGTCCGTTTGTCTTTGCGCTGTTGCCTTTGCGATCATGTGGTACGAACAAGCCCAGGCCACCACTCTTCTGGAGTCGTAAGCTAGTGACAATGACTTGTCGGAAAGTAAAGAGCCAGTGCAGGTAATTATTCAAAGAATGCAAGACCTCACTGCACTTGACACACTACACACTTGACTGCACTTGAGTAAGCGACTGCTACGTTCCTACACAAAGCATGAAACTGCAATGGAAAGCTTTCAGAGGCAGAGGCTAGAGAAAGAGAGGTGTAAACATTAAGAGATGTCGCTGATCAGCGACGTGCGCCTGGCGGTGCAAGCAGATAGCTGGAGAGCATAATTAAGCAGCAGATACACGGAATGGCATTTGAAGCAATAAATAAAAAGAGCCACATTTGTCGTGGTTCGGCCTGTATTTTTAGACTTGTTTCTTTCTAGTGTTATTCGTGTTGTTACATTATTTTTCTTTTCGTCATCTCTGCTATGCACATATTTATTCGCGAAGCTGAGAGACACATCACGAACGTCTTGCAGATAATGCCAATGCAGAGTCTTCAGTTTACTATCGCCTAACAGAGCCGTGTGGTTAGCCGCGTGGGCGAGTGAGTGCTATTATCCTGAGCCTGAACCTCCTCTTTAGTATGGCTAAAGTGAACTAGAAGTAGAGACTGCCTTGCTAAATGTTACAATATTTTCTTTTGTAGCGATAGCTACATTATGGTAGCATTTCTAGCCTTCAGAGTGGTGGCGCCATGGCGGTGGCAGCGCCGCCACCCTGTAGCTGCGCCGCCATGCTGTCAGGTGGTTGGTCACGTGGTGCGGAGCAGCTGCCGGTGGCGCGGCGCCGTGGCTGATCACGTTGTTCGTCACGTGGTTGGTCACGTGACCAAGTTACACTCGGCCAGCTGTAGCTATCGCGTCACACCAGGTTTAACCAGAGCTAAACCACCGCCAATTTTCTATGCATTGTTATAATTTGACTTCATCAATTATTCCTTTATCTCTTTTTCATCCCAACTCTTATCCCTTTTCAATCCCTGCCCTACTTGAGGTAGAATCCACAGGTGAAGCTCTGCCGCGTGCTTTTATTTTGTCTTTTTTATTTTCAGGCGAAAAGCAACCTCTGCCTCTCGATTCTTGGCCAATCCCCCTTTGTGGGTATGTGCTATCTTTTGTAAGCTAACAACAACAACAACAACAACTCTCAGCGCTAACAGCTCTCCTATAGCCATGCCCGAGGCTTCCCAAGCAGGAAAAGAGTCCCGACCACGCTATTTAAGTCTAGAAAAAGACATGGTGACAATTATGATAGTGATGACGATGTGGCTGCAACGCCGCTAACAACGCATGCTTGCACTTTCACTATCGCCAGCGCATTAACACGTTCCTCAATCACCTTCATTGATTTTTCAAAATTCACGATTGGTGCTACATTTTTGTCATCATCTTCCATGGAAACTTCTTTGTTTATTCAACTACACCTTGGCCAATCCCCCCGCGTGGGTATGTGCCATATACCTGGGGTGAAGAAGAAGAAGAAGAAGGCCCGCGCTCATCGCGGGGAGCGAGCCAGCGGAGACCTGGCTCTGACCAGCGGCGACCATGCTGACCTACCCGGAGTCGACGGACAGCCAGAACCGGCGGCTGCCCAACCGGGTGCTCTGCAGCTACGTGGCGCCAGTCTTCCTGTCACCCATGCTCGCGTTATCCGACAACCAGGCGAGAGAGGGTTGTTTCGACATCGCTGTCATGACGACAGCTAGCTTTAGTCGGACACAGCTCAAGGACGGAGCAGCAAACGCCGCTTAAAGAAGGCGTCCTAGTCAGCCGCCTTATGTCTGCTAACTTGGCGTAGCTATAACGCAAGGCGGTAGACCATGACGTCATGAAATAGGTCGACGCCATATTCTGTATTCTGTAGGGCCGCTTTTTAGGGTATTGGCTGCTTCGTTCCCGAGTTGTATCCGCGACTACTGCATTGTAGTCGCTTAGCTTTCTCGCATATGCTCATCTAGCTTGGCACAGTATCGCGTTATGTGGGCACATTTAGGCTCTTCGAGCCTGCATTCTTTTCAGACATCCACTGCCTTGCTCAAAAGCCTCTGAACCACAGGATTATGTGCTAAAACGTGCATTCGGGCCCTTTCGTCACCTTTGAAAGTCTAACGTTCCCGAAGGATGAGGAAGGCAGTTCTCACACTCCAAACATATGGAGGTTCATGGGGTCTGCAAGTGCCTTGCTACAGGTCAGCGCCGAAACTTGTTCTCCTTGGAGCTTTTGACCTAGGCTGGAGGAATACTACCACACTCCGTGTGACTTCGAACACGCGGGGTTGGGCCGCAGCTCAGTTCACGAAGGCCTTCACCGGCCTGCTGCTCAGAGCCTAGGGATTTATCTGGCAATCGAAACAGTAGGGCCCACTGCGATGTCTGCGCATATTTGGTGCTGCGTATGAAGGCGCATAAGGAGAAACCGCAGTGGGGTTGCTTCCAAAGTGTTGCAGCAACTTATATGGCTGGAAATATGGGAACAAGACGCCACCGCATTGTGTTAAGCTTCCAAGCTGCTTTGCAGTTGGTAGCCGCCACTGCTTGGTACAGACATCAGTGGCTAAAATATGGGTAGGCGTCAGAAACAGCAGCTATGTTTTGTCCACTCTAGAACGAAGGCCTCTCCCAATGAGCTCTGCCGTGCACCAGCAGTGTACACCCTGTCCCTATAAAATGCCCCTTATATCAGATTCCCTCCTGACTTCTGGCCGTTACCAGCTACGATTTCCTTCGCTTGGAATTCGTACTGTTACTGTGATAGACCGTCAGTTATTCATCGCATACCATACCTGAGCCAAGCGCACCTCCTCCTGTGCATTTTCGGTTGTACGTCATTAATGCCAGCTTTTTCATAGCTTCATGGCTAAATACAGGCAGAAAAAGCCGTTACATGCTTTTAGCTTTGCTTGCTTCATTAAGCTGCTACTCGTAACTTGTGAACGCCCGCAAAACTCGTTGGACGACTTCGACCCATTCTTATTCTCTTGGCAATTTCTTTCTGGCGGTTCAGATTTGCGGTCATAACATGACCTAGATACATGTATCCCCTGCTGTAGGAAGATGGTTGTGCTTGAGGATTACAAAACACACGTGACCGAAAAGGGGATTAGCATGGACGAAACAGAACACTTGAGGCCATGTTTGAGGTCTTCTCATAAACCCTCTCCCCGGTCCCGGTGCGCTTTGTAATCTTCAGGCGAAACCACTTTCCAGCAGTAATGACGTACCATCTAATCCACCAGTCAGCTCTGCTGAACAGTGTTTTCTCTTCCTGCCACTATTTCCTCACTGCACATCGTAAACAGCAGCACAATTTCCAGACTATACAGCGCACTTATAGCTAGTTTGCTATTAGTTTTTAAGTATATTATTTCACAGTCTAGCGCGATTTTAAAGTGGTCACTTCAGGCTTATCCTAGTCGGATTAAACTCCGCTAACATGGTTTATTCTCGCAAGAACGCTGCATTGAATGCATGAGCTTAGCTAGCCGAATGATTTTTCTGTCCTGCACTGTCGTTTCTTGTGGACTAAGTGACGTCTCGCAAGGAAAAAAAAATCTTGGTCCGTTTCAGCCTCAACGAATGTGATAACCTTCAAGTCCCGTTATACTGTACGCATGTACCTCAGTTAATCCCCTGGTGGTACTTATTAGAGCACTGGCATCTAAAAATTTCAAGTTCCTAAGATGTTTTTTTTTATTCACTCATATGGTGTCATTCCGCGTGAAACGTTTCAGACCTCAAAAGGGACCACCGCCGATTCTTTAAAAAAAAATGTGCTTGTTGGCGATTGTGTGAATGGAGTTTAAAAGAAATATTTTCTCGAAAAACATTATTTAGAGCTATTTGAAGTTTTCACGAAGAAGCAAAACTTGGGGTTAACATTCTGGAATCAAATGGGAAACAAGGTACAATAACAAATCTCAAATTAGAACATTTCAGTTATGTTGTTCTTTCATCTACTTTGTTAGTGAAGCCATGCTAGAATTCTCACGCGTTTTCTTGGTTCGGTAAAAAATAAACAATTGCGGCGTGTTCGAAGCTTTTTACATAAGCGTCGTTAACGTCTCAGCCATAATAATTTTTGTTCTTTCCCCTATTGCTTTAGTTTACACTAAAAGCGTAACTTTAAAATTGTCAAACAGTACTTTTTAAGACATTCGCTTCCAAAGTTCGCAAAAAGTGTTTTTTTTTTTACTGAGATTCAGACCAAAATTAAAGATAAACGCCCTCCAGGTAAAAATACTTAGCTCATAATACACACCAACTTCGTTGCTTGTAATCCAGAAGTATAATTTCCAGTAAATATTGATTAATGCGAGAATAAAACCCCAAACTGTGGACATGATCTCATGGCAGTAAAGAAGCGAATATTGGGTAACAAACGAAGGAAAAAAACGCCTTTCCTCCGAAAGCAGAGGTGGAAGGAAGTGACAGGAGGCCTCCGCTATCCAGGCTCTTTATCGCAATCATCGCAGTGACGTCACATCCATATTCTATCCTCTCGGCACGCTTGCGATTATCAAGATTAGACAGTCTTTGGCCTATAATTATTGTAGCTTTTTGAGCGGCAATCATATATAGTCTGTGTACGGCAGTATATTTTAACAACTCGTTTCCCTGTTAATCGTATGACCCTTTACCATCGGTAGCTGTCACCTGTGACATGAGTAGTGACAGCCAGCAAGCAATCTCGTTCACGTGCTCTGTTGTCAAAGACGCGGTTTACCTATGGCAAAGAAGCGTAAGAATATTTCTGAAAATAATTGTCACAAAACGCAGCCTCGACTTCGTTGATTTTAAACCATCGGAAAATATGACTTTGTTAGGTTTATGGGGGCTTAACGTCCCAATGAGACTCAGGCTATGACGTATGCTGTAGTGAAGGGCTCCGTACATTACGACCACCTGGGGTTCTTTAACGTGCACTGACATCGCACAGTACATGGGCCTCTAGAATTCCGCCACCATCGAAATTCGGCCGCCGTGGCCGGGATCGAACCCGTGTCTTTCGGGTCAGCAGCCGAGCGCCATAACCACTGAGTCACCTGCGGCGGCACATGGTCTTGTTGAATTCGCATTAGTCTTTTCCGGTAGGACAGTATAGGCAGATGCTTCCACCGCCATTACCCAGTGCAAACCTCAAATACACTAGCCATGACTCTCTTGGTCGAGTATCTTTCGCGCCATTGAAAAATGATAATTATTATAGTCATCATCAGAAAAAGCGAGGGCAGCTTTTGTTCAGAACTGTTCTCATTGACGGACCGCGTAGTCTGACCGCATGGCCTGACCGGCGACTGCCCTCTGTGCCCACAGGAGGCGGTGCGGTACGTTTTCTGCGCCTGCCTGATGGCCGTGTACTGGGTGCTGGAGAGCGTGCCCTTCGTGGCCCCTTCGCTGCTGCCGCTGCTGTTGCTACCCTTCTTCGACATCATGCAGCCCGACGACGTTGCCAGCGGATACGTCTCGGTGAGCGATAGCCACGAGACGGATGTATATAGGAAGACTACGGGGTTATTTTTTGTAGATTTTGAGCGCATGTCGTATTTCGCAGATCTCGACCTGCTAGTTAAATCATTTATCGAAATATTGTGTCAGAAGAATTAAAGAAAGAAACAGGAAACCGAAACTGATTTCAACCAACCAAGGACGTCATCATGGACCACCAGTTGACGTCATAGACAAAATCGTGCAAACTTCGTCGGATGACAAAAATGGTACCTGCAGTCGATAACCCCCTCATGAAATGGCTTAACTGACCCTAAATAAAGCTCGAAATTTTGCCGTCCGGCAATCGTGAAGCTCGTGACGTTCGAAAGCCCATTGTTTTCCGCGGATATCGTTTTATATGATGTAAACAAATGAGAAACTTCAAAATCCATGAGCTAAGCATTTAAACGCTCTGACATCCCGCCCCATCATGCAGCGAATAAGTGGCAGTAATAGCTATACCTGACCTTCCCCCCTTCCCCACCCCTTGCCTCTAAGTGCACCTTCTCCCAGAGACCAACTTGCACCACGTGACCACCCCAGGTTGTACTCACTCGAAAGCATCCAGAACCGACTTTCGAAGCGGTGAACGTGGGGGCTTTCTGCTACGACCATACTTCCTCTCCCCCTATTTTAATGCTTCAGCTTTAGAACGCGCATTATCACATAAAACTGTCCGGCATTGGCGTATGAAGCCTTTGTGGAGAGAAGGCAAAGTTTCTCAGCCGCAGTAAAAAACGTGCCTTTCCTCTTGTTGTAACCTTCCCCTCTCCCTCCTCCTCTGTCGCCCGGATCGCAGGAGCCCGTGGTGTCGCTGTTCCTGGGCCTGAGCTTCGCGCTGGCGCTGCGCCACTTCACGAGCCTGTACACGCGCGCCGCCTTCCTACTGCTCCAGGGGTTCGGCACCCGCGTGCGCTCCCTGCTGCTCGCCTCCCTGAGCTGCACGCTGCTGCTCACGCAGGTGCTCGGAGCGAGCCTCACGGCCGTGCTCATGGTCTTCACCGTCGAGTGCGCCATCGCCGAGGTGCAGAATGACGTCATCCGCGAGGAGCAATTCAAGGTGCTGTGCTCTAACGCTCTACTGACGCCCCTTTCACAACTAGCTTTCGGCGTCGCCAAGCGCATGGTGTATGTGCCTACAGGCTTCCTGAGGGCACCGATATCTAACTTCGCACTTTGCAACAAAGAGGCCATCTTTTTTGCTCGTTCGGTCCACACGAGAATGCAGCCAGCAGAAACGTTGCAGGCGGCTGCAGAGAATCAGGGAAGCGAATGAGATTAGGAAGTTTGCGAAGAAAAGGCAGCCGTAGCTGGCACAGGACAGGGTTAACTGCAGTGACAGAGGAGACGCCTTTGTTCTGAAGTGGGTGGTGGTGGTGAAAACATTTATTCGCTATACAAAGGATAGAAGGTATGACTGTATCAGCACGTAAGGGATCGGTCCTTACAAGGACTAGGTGGAGGTCCCTAGTTTGGGACCCCATCGGCCACCGGCCCGGCGCGCCCGACGAAGGCTTGTTCGGCCTGTAAGTCGTGGCAGCGGAGCAGGGTCGCCTCCCAGTCCTTCCGGGTTGGGTTGGGGATGGAGGGAATAACCGAATTGGAGGGTCAGGCCCACACCATGGGATAGGTATCCGAAGACACCGCTCTACAGTGCGGGCAGCTGCCGCTAAAGGAGGGGTCAAATTTTTTTAGGGCTGCTGGGCACAGCGATGTATTAGTGAGAAGGCGGAGAAGGAGCCGCTCATGTACCTTCTTGAGGCCTTTACATGGGCGGGGGTTAAGACGAAGACTATCTTGATAGTATGTTGTAACATCTTTGAAGGTATAGACCGGATTAAAATCGGGTTCCTGATCGGGTGGGGAGGAGAAAACAGCCCGATGAGAGGGCGTGCGGGCGGCTGCGTCTGCTGCCTCGTATCCTGCCAACCCCTGATGTGTAGGGGCCCATATAAGGTTACGGTGTGCGGGGTCCGTATCCCGTAGGCAATTTAGGTAGATTCGACAAGGCTAGGAAGGGAGCCCAGCCTTGTTCGACGTTCCCACAGGCCCCTCGCGAATCGGTGATTATGCATTCTGAAGTGGAACTATTAGGCTGATAATGATGATGACAAAGCTCTTTATACCGCTTAAGGGGCCAGCTAATTTAACGTGCTCTAAAGAAGGAAGCAGCTTTTCCATTCCAACCCGCCTTGGTGGATGGGTAGCTATGTTGTTTGGTCGAAACATCGAATGCATGCTGCGGTTACTGCGTTTTGATAGAGTGCAGGAGGAGAAAATTTTTGTACGGCGTTCCTAGTCCGAAATACCGTTGGATTTAGCTGCTGCCCTTGCTCTTGTGATGAGCCAATCCTGGCTCTTGACGCTTGACCTAGACAGAGCTTCCTCCCACCCCTCAACAGTCGGATGATTGATTTCAGAGAGAGTTTCCGTGGCAAGCCCATATCTGCCACCTCCCCATAATACCAACATTCGGATTCGAAAATTCTGCATCCGTAAAGTGTATTTTCTTAAAGGACAGGAATTTAGGCGATAGAAGATAAGAAGTTGATAGGGATGAAAGAAAAAGTCCCACGCCAGCGCACGTTAAAGGAACCGATGTGATCACGGGTAATTTGGACCTCTGTGCTGCGGCTTCTCTCATAGGTTTCTCTAAACGAGCCTGGCCATGCAGTTGTAGCTTCGAAGTGTCTAAACCCATAAAACATGTTACATCATGCCATACCATGCATTTTTCTTTTCCTTACCTCAGCTGAAAACTTTTCTGGCACATGAAGCTTGAACATGCTGTTGAAGTTTCAAATTTTGAGACAAGTACCAGCAATTCTAGGGTTTAATAGGTTTTGTTTTCAGAAATAGCTTTCTCCTTTAATTTCGCCGGGTATCCCTCAGAGGAGTGTTTTAGTTCCTGCTTTATTCTTTAGAGCCACCGCAGTGGCTCAGTGGTTATGACGCTCGGCTGCTGGCCCGGAAGACGCGAGTTCGATCCCGGCCGCGGCGGTCGCATTTCGATGGGGGCGAAATGCTAGAGGCCCGTGTGCTGTACGATGTCATCATCATCATCAGCCTTACTACACCCACTGCAGGGCAAAGGCCTCTCCCATGTCTCTCCAATTAACCCTATCCTTTGCCAGCTGCATCCACCCTTTGCCTGCAAACTTCTTAATCTCATCCGCCCACCTAACCTTTTGCCGCCCCCTGCTACGCTTACTTTCTCTTGGAACCCACTCTGTTACCCTTAAGGACCAGCGGTTATCTTGCCTTCGCATTACATGCCCTGCCCAAGCCCATTTCTTTCTCTTGATTTCGACTAGGATGTCATTAACCCTTGTTTGTTCCCTCACCCACTCTGCCCGCTTCCGATCTCTTAACGTTACACCTATCATTTTTTTTTCCATGGCTCGCTGCGTTGTCCTTAACTTAAGCTGAACTGTTTTCGTTAGCCTCCACGTTTCTGCCCCGTAGGTGAGTACCGGTAAGATTATGCTGTTGTACATTTTGTACATTTTCCTCTTGAGGGCTGTACGATGTCAGTGCACGTTAAATAACACTAGGTGGTCGAAATTATTCGGAGCCCTCCACTACGGCGCCTCTGATAGCCTCAGTCGCTTTGGGACGTTAAACCCCACAAAACCAAACCAAATCTTTATCATCATCAATGACTTACCCATTAGTGTTCATGCTAGCATGAGACATTTTGCCAATGATTGAACACTGTACTATGAAATTAACCCTCGTGGTCATCATCCACCACTTAATACATTACAATTGAAATCTGCGCGGTGTAGAAAATGTCAGATGAGTTAAAACTGTACAAAAGTAGGCCCATTACGATTAACTAGTAAGCCACGTGTCCGAATTCTCTTGCACAAATAACTATCTTGCTATATGCAGTTAAGCAGCATAAATACATTGGTGTAGCAAACCAAAACAATTTCCGTGACCATCGCTACGCATTATCAGCACCAAAACGACTTTTCTTTTTTTTTTTGTTAAGAAAGACCTTCGACCACTCTACAGGGTTTTGAATTAGTTTCTTAAACAAGGGATTCAAGAATGGGCTTTGCGGATTTTTTAATAAGCAATGAGCAGTATATACAAGCTGTTTTCGCACACAGGTTACGAGACTAAGCGGGCACTGAAAGAATAATTGTCACCGTGAATATTCTGAATCTAAAATCACATAACTTTTTAGCCACTGCACCGTGCATGCTTATATAGGAGACGTAAACTCCAATAGACTATTCCATTACTCCAATCCTTCGCTCCACCTTTTCAATTCCTAGACACTCCGTTTGACAGGATTCTCCTAGCAGGCGCGTGCTCCGCGATATCCGCCTCCAAATTTTCAGTTAAAAACACGTAACTGCGCATTCAACGTGGTGATGAAGGTACGGAAGGATATCCCTTTCGAAATAAAAGAAACATCCGACGCAACAGCTGCTTCACACTAGGGGGGGGGGGGGTTTGCGTCGGGTGTCATCGACTTCAATGCGTAATTATGCGGATTGGGTCAAAATTCTAGGGGGCGATTATCCCGAAGCACGCGAGAGTTAGGAAAATTTCGGCAAATTCAATGGGGTAATACAAACAGTTTTCAATGCAAACATGAATGCTAGCTGCAGGGATAAAAAGTTCATTAATCTAGTCTAGCTAATCAAGGCACTGACGGTGACATTTATCCTCTCACTTTGTGTCTGCCTTGTCGCATAATCTGCGAGGTGAACGCTTTCGTGTAAAGCTCGTTGTTTATTTTCTTATATTAGAGACGTATACTCCAACAGACTGTTCCATTACTCCAATCCTTCATTCCTCCCTTCCAATTCTTAGACACACCAATTGGCAGGATTCTCCGAACACGCGATCACTAATTTTGAACGCCCTGCAGAGCTCGTTTGTCACGGCCGTACTAGAACATGCAACTATTGCCTTATTCCCAGTTAAGGACAGACTAAAGAACAGGTTACAGGGAGTTCATAAAGGGCTACAAAGGCTAGAGCATTCATCTGCAGAAATTTGCACTGAACCACCCACACACCTAATAAACAAAGCCGGGTTAATCACGTTGCGAAAGCGAGCCTGGCAGCAACTAATTTTTTCAATTAATTAACAGCATATGTTGAACAAGAAAGAAGGAACGGGACAAAAAGAATGCAGGATGGAAGAAAAAAAAGGTAAAAGGTGGAATAATCACTAAAAAAATTATAGAACAAGTTTCGCCCAACAATCTAGAAAGAAAGGAGTAAAAAGGGAGTAAGCTGTCCTCTACCGCACTCCCTTTTATAAAACGAAGCCGCACTCTTTTTACTCCGTTATAGGCCTATTCGTTCTTAGGGTGTAAATACACACTCTAAACAGAAAGGAGTAAAAATGGAGTAAGCTGTCCTCTACCGCACTCCCTTTTATAAAACGAAGCCGCACTCTTTTTACTCCGTTATAGGCCTATTCGTTCTTAGGGTGTAAATACACACTCTAAACAGAAAGGAGTAAAAATGGAGTAAGCTGTCCTCTACCGCACTCCCTTTTATAAAACGAAGCCGCACTCTTTTTACTCCGTTATAGGCCTATTCGTTCTTAGGGTGTAAATACACACTCTAAACAGAAAGGAGTAAAAATGGAGTAAGCTGTCCTCTACCGCACTCCCTTTTATAAAACGAAGCCGCACTCTTTTTACTCCGTTATAGGCCTATTCGTTCTTAGGGTGTAAATACACACTCTAAACAGAAAGGAGTAAAAATGGAGTAAGCTGTCCTCTACCGCACTCCCTTTTATAAAACGAAGCCGCACTCTTTTTACTCCGTTATAGGCCTATTCGTTCTTAGGGTGTAAATACACACTCTAAACAGAAAGGAGTAAAAAGGGAGTAAGCTGTCCTCTACCGCACTCCCTTTTATAAAACGAAGCCGCACTCTTTTTACTTCGTTATAGGCCTATTCGTTCTTAGGGTGTAAATACACACTCTAAACAGAAAGGAGTAAAAAGGGAGTAAGCTGTCCTCTACCGCACTCCCTTTTATAAAACGAAGCCGCACTCTTTTTACTCCGTTATAGGCCTATTCGTTCTTAGGGTGTAAATACACACTCTAAACAGAAAGGAGTAAAAATGGAGTAAGCTGTCCTCTACCGCACTCCCTTTTATAAAACGAAGCCGCACTCTTTTTACTCCGTTATAGGCATATTCGTGCTTAGGGTGTAAATATACACTCTAAACAGAAAGGAGTAAAAAGGGAGTAAGCTGTCCTCAAGCGCACTCCTTTTCTTAAAAGGGTGTATGGTAGAGGACGGCTTACTCCCTTTTATACTCCCGTATAAGGCGCATTTGTGTTCAGAGTGCACGACCGATCCAGAAAGCGCCGCGCTTTCAATGTATACTACTGTAACATACTGTGTCATCCTTTCCTTATCCCTCATATCCCTCGCTCCCACGCAGGCCTACGCACAGAAGTTCCGGCGGCGCTTCTCGAGCGGCGCGGGCCTCCTCGCCAACCGGAGGAGGACGCGCGTTGAAGAGCCCTCGTCCATGTCTCGAACGATGCACAGGTCCCCCGCCGATCAACGGGAACGCCTCTCGTCGAGGATTCTGAGAAGTGCGTACTTCTAGTCCCCACTACACGAAGTCCTTTTTTTTTCTCAGGCTTGCGACAACACTCGCTCTTTCGAGCAAGCGCCCGCCCGCCCATGCACTCCTCGCTCTCTAAAGGAACCGCGTGTAATAATCCTTTCTCGACTGCGGAGGCGCGCGCAGTCCTCGAGATGTGCTATAGAGGAACTGGCGCCAGCCTTTAATAGCGGGCCGACATCGCGCAGCTATTATCGTTGTTTAAGAACGTCTCTTGCAAAGACGTCCGTGTAGTGAGTGAGTTGCTGTAGGGATTTCTAGACCAGGTAGCCTTTATTCTTTGTTATTTATTCAAGACATACTCAGCTTTGGCTGAAGGTGCTGCCTCATACGAGTTGCAATTTTTAAACAGCAACACACACCGACACACGCACACACACACCTTAACAGTATAAGTTTGTTTTTCTGGCAAGGGTTCAGTGTCTTCATGGTGCCTAAAAACAAAACGTATACGTATCGGTTTTGGCGCCGTATTGCAAGGACCGTTGCAAACTGCGTGTCTGAGATTTCGCTGAACCAACTTTGAGGACCTCGAAGCCTTTACAACCGCATGATCAATGCGAGCCTTCCACAAGCTGAGATTTGTGCTCACGGGAGCCATCTGTCATACGGTTTGCTTCACATAGCCGACAGAGTTGCGTTGGCAAGTAAAAATTAACTATGAATTATGAACTGTTTTGTGACGCACTTTCTGATCATGATAGAGCGCACAAAGCGTTCTTCTAAGTGGTGCGCAAACAGCTGTGTGAGCGACTCTGTTTGCGCCGTAGGTCAAGCTTGAAAAGGGCACACCGCTTTTATAAGAGACAGAAAGCAGAAAATTTGTAAGAAAGGCTGCCGGCAATTTCCTTCTCTGCTACTGAACTCATTTTTGTTAGCTTCGTCGATTATCACCTGCGCAAAACGGGTGCGCCTGGTAGACAGGACAGTTTGTTATATTTATTATAATAACCACTATACCTATTGTATAACGTCCCCTTTTGGAAATGGAAGCACCGAATTTTCTGCGCGAGGGAAATTGGCTAAGCTTGCGCGCTTTGCGCTGAGTGTCCTTCTATTTTTTGTCACCTGCCGTACTAATAGGTTCATTACCTTGCGTTCCGAAACACCCTTGCAACAGTTATGAAATCTTAAGATACTTTTATTTTCTTCTCGTGCCTGTACTTAATGAATCACAACAGAACAGTGTACCTTTCTGGCGCATAGGCCAAAAGCGGGGCTGGAAAGAAGCGAATGATGATCGATGTTCGTATAGGTCGTTGCCATGGTGCGCGCTCGCGTTCAAGCCACGCGTGCAGAAGGCTCTTTTACAGGTTAGCCCCTTTTTTTAAGCGTAGAAAGATGAACATAAAGCCTACGGCAGACAACTGAGCACTGAATAGTTCTTTAAAAAATTTTCCAACTTTTCAGGAAACTTTTTTTTCTTTTGTGTTCCCCCGTCGGGTTTGACAAGTAATGTGTAGGTCGGTAATTGCTTTAAAATTCCGTTTTGCGCAATATAAAAAAAATTGAGAGAGAATTTCGCATTTTTACGCTGGTTCACTGGGGTAACCTGGTTACAAAACCTGACTTCGCACAAAATATTGCAATATAAGACTGTCGGCGTAGATGACAGAAATTTGCTGAGCTGCAGATAGGAAGGCTGAAACTTGCCTTTAAAGGTTAATCAACCGATGAGAAGCGTCAACTTTTGTACTCTATAGATAGAGTTCAGTTATAGCCGTGGAGGTGACATAATCTTAAGTAGAATTCTTTTCGATAATGTCCAGGTATGTATTTATTGTTTCTCTTCTCGTACTTTAAAAATATACTGATGTGGCCCCTAAGTTAATAAAAAATCGCAACAACTTTCATCGACGTTGTTTCTCGCGGGGCAGGCCGCCCATTTTTCGACCCGCCTACAAAGACAAAATCTCTTCCAGCCGTGGTCTTCTCGCTTCTAGTTCATCATCCTTCGCAAGCACCATATCCTTTTAGCTGGTATCACAAAAAATAGGTTTATAAGTTACCAGTGATTTAGGCAGGAATCGCAGCGCATTATTTAAAACTTAAAAAAAGCCTAAACGTGGGATTAAGATTTAATACATAAAAAATTAACTATTTTCACCGGTCTTGCGAGTGAACAGCAGTTTCTGGTATTGAAAGCCACGAAGGTATATACTTATCTGGGGTAAAGGGTCACCGCATGTCCGGACCATGACAGATAGCTAGGAGAATAAGAATGAGGTACAGTGCATTTTGCAGGCAGTCTTGTGTCATGAATAACACCAGTGCAGCATAAATTCCGAGGCTAGTGAAAAGGCCTCAAATTAAACTAAGGACAACGTAGTTAGCTATGGAAGAAAACTTGATCCGGGCGACGTTATGAGAGAGGGAACAGGTGGAATAGGATTAGGGAACAAACGCGAGATATTTATATTTTGGTTTAGGTGAAGAAGAGAAAACGTACATTTGCAGGGCTTGTATTGCTGCCAACAGATAATTGATGGTCCCTTGGGGTACAAAAATATATTCCAAGCGAACGTAAACACAACAAGGTGCAGCAAATGTCATGTGGGCATATGAGATTAGGAAGTTTGTGGAGACAAGGTGCCCAGAGTTGACACAGGGAAAGGTCAATTGAGCGTCAATGGGAGAGCCATTTGCCCTACAGCGGAACACTGCTGGACCGTTAATAGCAAAAGAAAGAAATGTATTTCTGATTTTGTGCTAATCTGGAGAACACAATGCGATGTTTAATATTTCGTTTCGTTTTTCTGGTTGTTGGCCTTGTAAAACTTATATATTCATCTTCTGCGTTTTCCTCGACTTTCTTTCACGCCTCAATAGATGAGCTCCTTCGGTATAATTCAGTCTGCATGAACTTTGTAAATGGGTACAAATGGGAAAATAGTCTGGTGCTGTTGACGCTGTCCTTGGTGCAAGCACTGGTCCTTACTTCGTCCTCATCGGGACAAAGTTTGACAATGCGAACCTATGCCTGAATCCCGAATCATGTTTGCCATTTCACAAAACAGCTCCTGAATTTACAAAGCTGGTCGGTCTTACGTAGCATTTTGTTACTGGCCAGCTCACGGTCGTGACAGTGGCCACCGCGACAGTGAATGCAGCTGTGTTCAAGCTGCCAGCAGTGGCGAACAATCCTCGCATGCGAATGGCTTTGTGAATTGGTCCTCAAGATTTCAACCTTGTCGTAGCTGACATTTAAGCGGGAGCTAACACAGTGTGCGCCACTGCGTCCCTGTTTTTTAGTGAGAAAGCACTACTTAGTACGGTTACAACCAAAAATCTTCTGCGAAGTTTGACCTTAAAGGTGAACTTGGCCAATCTGGAGAAAATAAAATAAATATTGTCGCGACTGGGTTTCTAACCCGCGGCGGCGCGAATAGATAGCTTCGCTGGCCACTGCACTAGAGCAGTATGTTATCGCCGAAGCCGATCACTGCTCGTGTTAAACTAAGCGCGAAGGAAAACCATAAACCAACCAGACTAAACAAATGCTTTCGCACGTCTTCTCGCTTAAACCGTGTTAAAGTCCTACCACTTTTTTTTCTTTTCTTTCCTAATATCGGAACAGCGATGGCTCTGAGTCCGGACGACGAAGATGGGTACAGCTTCTTCGTGGAACCCGTGGCCATGCCCGAGCCGCGCGTCTTCACCGTGACGATCGACGACCCCCCGGAGAAGAAGGCCTCCAAGACGGGAGGTGCGCATCATCGGAGCTTGTGTTTTAAAGCGATAGCGTTACAGGTCCCGTTCAGCGGGTTTAGTTGCGTTGGCGTGTCAAGAAAATTGGTATTCGTCGACAGGACCGTGACGTCACAACCATATGACTTTGCGCGGGTAATTTAAACACCCCACAACGATCACGCAGTACAACAATGATGACGTCACTACACAATTCCTCATTAGCCTACTGGGTCGTGACGTAATTCCACCGCTATTACGTAGTGCCTCTAATGAAAGAAAAGCGATCGCGTTCAAAAGAAAAATGGTCGATCCGGAGCTCGAGCGCTGTCCCTTGGGTCGTGAGCCGTGAATGTAAACCCTCGATAGCTGAGGAGCGGTCGTTCGACTTGGTTAACGGGAGGCCTTGTTTGTCTTGTGGTATATTAAAAATAAAATAAAAAGGAAAAAACAAGAAATTAAATAAAATAATGAGCAATATCTGAGTCTGCGAAGTGATATGCAAAGAGAACCCCATGCCGCTGAAGGCTTCCATTTACGCCATCGCGCCATACTCTCATAACCTTACAGCAGAGCGTAAGTGTCGCCCAAATTTTTGCCCGCCGTGCCCGGGTAAACGAGTGCTTCGCTGCTTCATGTATATCGGCAGGAAGCTTTGTAATGCAGGTTTCTCTATGCTCACAGGCGCTGGCACGCGGCTTTATCACTGCTTCTTACAAAACATGCAACCAGATTTATCTGGAATGATTGTAGTATAGCCGAGATATCCGACCCTTAAACATCGAAATACTGTTTGTATCGGACATTCAGAACATTTCCTTGAAAATTACCATGTAAACCTATAGCACTATTGTTGTCTGCGTATATCGAACTCGCGTTCGGCAAACCATTCGATATATCGAACTATGCGCCGCCCCATTAACTGCCGCTTCTTCCAACGGCTCTCTTCGAACTATTTTCACACGAGTAGACCTATCGACTGCACAGACTTGGGCAGCTGCTGACAGTGCTGGCGTTGTGAAATCGCGTCACGAAGTGAACGTGAGGAGTACTTGAGGGTGGCCTACGGTCTCTTGTGCTCCATTTCCACGCCACATAGCTGTCATGCGGTGAAGCCACCCTATGTGAGCCCTTGCGGCGGCCCTCTCCTGGCATGCTTCGCTGCCGAAGTCATTGCTGAAACCAACCTTACCTTAGTTTTAATGAGATTTTCCTATTTATAGTTTACCGGTAACAGGATCAAGCATCTTATGTTAGGCAACAGCTAGTTCCAAATCATCTTCCACTGCAGATTCGATGCGGAACACGTTTGGCGTAGAAACGCTTGGCGACCGGTGCGCGGCCAGCATGCCGGCGGTCAGCACGTCGCTGTAAGCACGCGGAAAGCGTGGGTTCAGTGTATCCTTGCTTCTAGGTTATGCAAAAGCTTTTCCACTGCCATTTCTATACATCGAATTATCGATATATCGATTTGTTTCGCGATCCCCTTCTAATTCGATATATCTGGGCTCGACTGTGGGTGGTTTCTGCGCCTTATTTCGAAATTTTTTCTTCAACTTTAATTTGAGAACGGCCGAGAGCGGCGATGTTTCTGTTTTGGACAACCGCTGAGTGCTATCGACGCCACTTGTATAGCAGCAGTTCAATTCTTTGTGGGCGCAAACCAGCCCAATAAATACATCGTTTCAGTGCCGCGCTAGACTGGTCGTGTGTTGTCCATGGCGTTGTGCATCACTACGTGACAATATCTCGTCAGGAAGAATGAGCTGACTTGCGTTGCAACAGCCCTCTATTGAGCAAAAATTGCACAGCGAAATAACTTACTTCGAACTCGCTTAATTCGAACTTCCGGTTTATTCGACCAGGCGCTGTGGTCTCGTCAGTGTCAAATGCATGAAGAGAGCTCGATCGGGCTCCGACTATACCTTAAAAAATTTTTTTAGACAATGTATAGACTGTCCATAGACTTCTATCTATAAAGTCTACAGACTCTCTATAGACAATTCCTAGAGAATAGTCCATAAGCAATACAAAACTTATAGACAGTCTGTAGATAATGTATAGATTTATGGCTATACACTTTTAGTAGACTTTTGTTTACAGACAGTCTACAGACTATCAATAGACAAAGATAAATAGCTATAGGAAGGCAATAGAGCCTATTGTAAGGGATAACAGCAGACTGTGTAAGACGACACCAAGTATCTTATATTTGGGGGGTCGTCAATGACTCCATGCCAGTAAAGTGTTCTCTTTCCTATTTCCTCGCCCCCCTGTACAGTCTTGTTCACTATAAGGGGCGCGCATTCTAATTCTTGAAAATTTAACAACGCAGGCCAAGCGGCTCTCAAAATGACCTCAGCGACTGCTGGCACGGGCTCAGGCACCAGCTCACCGCTGCCATCGGACAAGGTCTCCCTGACAGCCAACGCCGCGAAGCCCAGCCCGAAGGCATCCGCGGAAGCTTGTTTCGGTACACCCGGAACGAGTTCGCTGGCGTCCGCGGACAAGGCGCCACCTGTGGCGACCAAGGCGGCCGCGGGCAAAGCCGCAGGAGTCGGCGGCAGCGCAAAGCCCAAGCGGCGAGGCACGGTCCACGTCAACCTGAACCTGGACAGCGTCCCGAGTCCCCTGGCCAGGAACAAGAAGCGTCCCAGGTCGGCGTCAACGTCGAGCGTTGTGGGCTACCCTTCACCTGCGGACTCGGATGTCGTCAAGAAGACGGGCCTCCGCGACCGCAAGATATCCATCTACGAACGCGGCAAGACGCTGCGGCCTGGCGAGGAGGACCTCTCCGAAGTGGCCACCGGTGAAGCGAAGAAGCTGTCGCGGAAGAAGAGCTCCCTCTACACCAACATTCGGGAGTTCGTCAGTAAGGCGCTAGGGGGCGCTCACGAGCGTGCTTTTTCGATACGACGGTAGCGTGCAGTGTGCAGCTGGGACAGGGACAATTTTCCTGTCTTCGTTACGCGTAGACTATATATGGCCAGTAGAACAGCTCTGCGGACAAAGGGTCAAACGGGTCTCTATATACGTCCCCATGTCCACATATGGGCTTCAGCACTTACTGCCAAATACGTTTGTCCAGGCGCGACAGCTGCTCTCCACTGTGAGTATTAAACCCGCTAGCGGGGTCATGAAACAGCTTTCTTCATGAAAATTCTTTCATATGCGTCAAAAACCGGCTGCAGTCCTTTAAAAAATACTTTTCCTCTCCTTCGATTGACGGTCACTAGAATCTAATTGGAAATGTAAGGAGTTGCTGCAAAACTGAGAGAATATTGAACAGGGCTGCATTTAAGACGAACTATAGTGATGCAAATTTAGTGCACATGCTCACAACTCTTTAAACTGTTCAGGAAAAGCCTACAATGGCAACAATTCTTACTGTCTCTCTTTATCTATGACGTGCAGCGCGTCCTGATAGAAGGGAGTAGCAAACGCATTGCTACAGCTCCGATCGATATTTGCTGAATAATAGTCATCATCAGCCTGACTACGCACACTGCTTGTTCCATATCTCTCTGATTAATCCGGTCCTCTGTCAGTTGCGGCCACCTTATCTCCGCAGACTTCCTAGTCTCATAGAGAGTTTTAGCATGGTTTTATTGTCGATACTACTACCGTATACCGCTGTAACCAGCCTCCAACAGCGCATTCACAGTTGGTCTCCGACGAACTGCGCGTGCGCATCTCGCTCCCAAAAGCGGTAGTGATGGTACACGTACGCGACGCGAGAGAGTTTTAACATACCATATGACCTCTGCGGTTACCGCACACCATGTCTACCAGCCTCCAATGGGCATGCGCAGACGCCCCCGAGGCGCCATGTGCGGGGACGGCAGATGGCATACGCTAAATGCTAAAAATTCGATCTACTATGCTAAAACTCTCAGACATTGCAATTATCTCTGTATTCTTTCTGCACCTTGCCGCAGAGCGACGGCTCACCACGAGCACCTACGTGGACAGCACCTACCTCCAGGAGCGGATTGCGTGGGAGAAAGAGTGAGCGCGCGCAAATTAAACACCACACGCTGATTATGATAAGTTCTACTCGCATAATACGTAAGGCTCCCCGAGAGGGAACAGTGATTTCGGTCTGCCGTATCGCCCAAGACCGCCATCACAGCTGCACTTACAACGCAGCAAAAATGTCAATGGCTTCGTAAAGTTAAAAAAAATAATGTCGTTTGTCTGCCCCGCCGCGGTGGCTCAGTGGTTAGGGCGCTCGACTACTGATCCGGAGTTCCCGGGTTCGAACCCGACCGTGGCGGCTGCGTTTTTATGGAGGAAAAACGCTAAGGCGCCCGTGTGCTGTGCGATGTCAGTGCACGTTAAAGATCCCCAGGTGGTAGAAATTATTCCGGAGCCCTCCACTACGGCACCTCTCTCTTCCTTTCTTCTTTCACTCCCTCCTTTATCCCTTCCCTTACGGCGCGGTTCAGGTGTCCAACGATATATGAGACAGATACTGCGCCATTTCCTTTCCCCCCAAAACCATTTATTATTATGTCGTTTGTCTTTACCATTTGTTATGCCGGTGCTGCAGCAACGCGACTACATCCTCAAAATTAGCCAGCACCAGAATCCATCCTTTCTGAAGTATTTGAAGAAACATAACAATGACCGGACCACCACCAATTTTTCTTTTGTACGATGAAAGAACCTTCTTTTTTGCACAGAATGCAGTCACATATTGTTTATTTTATTTACCGATACCCTCAAGGCCAAAAACATTTAAGATGGCTGTGGCTAAAAATAATAAAATATAAAAATACAAGCATAGTAGAATGGACTAGTTGGTATGTATTTTGGGTAGAAAGCAGCGCGAACGGACGAAAGACAAAGAGCAAAGAAACGCACAGACAGCGCTCGTCTGTGCGTTTCCTTGTTCTCTGTCATTCGTCCGCTCGCAATGTTTTCTACTGAAATTGAAGATACACCCGTTATGTTCGTTATACAATTCTGTTTGAAATTATTGGAGAATAATAGGCACTATGCAAAAAAACCAACGAAGGCAGTAAACTCAAAGAATTTCCAGGGACACCTAACTACCTTATTTGTTGTCAATTCGATCGCATTAGAAGCTGTTGATGCCTTTGGTGGAAATGACGTCACCTCCGGTCTGTTGACCTCACTTTCCTCTAGCCAATGGGAATTATCGGGTCTGATGACGTCATTTCCTTGAAGCCAATGGGCCAATTTTTGACCGACAACACAACTTTTTCCCGATGAGGCTTTAAATGGTATTGCATTAAATGGGAGCGAATTTGTGGTGAGCCATAGTAAACAATGCTAGTTAAAGAGTAATGGAAACGCAGTGTGTGTTCCAGGGAAGGTGGTTTCAATCTGCTCTTGCACTGGTATTGGAAAGCTTGCGAACAAGCTTTTTCCTGGCATAAAATTAAGTCGACTTCAGTGAGCACGATCTCGGCGAGCTGAGATAAAAGAAGGAAGAGCTATCATTTCATCATGTATACTGAGTCATGAACACATAAATCCAGCTGGAAAGAACGAAGTCACAAAAAGAAGACATAACATTCGACAGGCGCTGTTGATAGCTTGGTTTGGTTTGTGAGGGTTTAACGTCCCAAAGCGACTCAGCCTATGAGAGACGCCGTAGTGAAGGGCCCCGGAAATTTCGACCACCTGGGTTTCTTTAACGCGCACTGACATCGCACAGTACACGGTCCTCTTGAATTTCGTCTCCATCGAAATTCGACCGCCCCGGCCGGGACCGAACTCGCGTCTTTCGGGTCAGCAGCCGAGCGCCATAACTACTGAGCCACCGCGGCGGCATGTTGATTGCAATGAACCAACTAACCCAGACCAAAATACTGCTTTATTATGTTGGGGAAGCTGTAAAAAATTGCGTGAAATCGACACAATCGTTAGAATGTTCGACGAGCTGCTGATGGCGGCAGATTAATAATAATAATAATAATTGGTTTTGGGGGGAAAGGAAATGGCGCAGTATCTGTCTCATATATCGTTGGACACCTGAACCGCGCCGTAAGGGAAGGGATAAAAGAGGGAGTGAAAGAAGAAAGGAAGAAGAGGTGCCGTAGTGGAGGGCTCCGGAATAATTTCGACCACCTGGGGATCTTTAACGTGCACTGACATCGCACAGCACACGGGCGCCTTAACGTTTTTCCTCCATAAAAACGCAGCCGCCGCGGTCGGGTTCGAAACCGGGAACTCCGGATGAGTAGTCGAGTGCCCTAACCACTGAGCCCCCGCGGCGGGGCAGGGTTGTCACGGCCAACGTGGCGGCAGATTAAGTGCGTTTTTCGTGGGGGCGGTACTCGCAGTGCGATAGGATGAAAGAGACCGAGTTATTTCGCACCAAATCAAGCGCATTGATTAGCTTTTCTCAAGGCTGCACCTCAAGGCTGCACCTCAAGGCTGCACCTTGGGTGGATGCTAATAAGTAATTACCGCCTTGTTATTATTTAAATTAGTATAGCTGGGGCCCCAAATCACTGATGCGTATCTAGCGTTTTAAACAACTCGAGTTTTAGAGATGCAAGAGCAATGAAGAAATTGCGGCGAAGGTAGCCTAACATGCTGTTAGTGTTGTGAATTATGGTACTGACACAGAGCGACAAGAAAGACAGGGAGATAATTGAGTGCCGCGGTAGTTATAAGGCGTGGATGTCTCGAGTACAGTATTTTTTTATGTATGTGCTAGGTGTAGATTAGACGCGGGAAGCACATAAAACATGATCAAGAAGAGTAAGCTACATTAGCCATAAGGTATATAATTCAGATATAGAAGTGAGATCATTTCAGAAGAGTATGCTACATTAGCCATAGGCTATATAATTCAGATATAGAAGTGAGATCATTTTCTAGAGCACGGACGTCGTTAATGATATTAATTTTATATCAAAGTAAGCAGCGATCAGTGCATAAATGAATGTTAGAAGATACGCAACTAGGTAGGCCGTTAATATAAAAACAGTAAACAAAAAATGGCATAATACAGATACCCGGGGCACGCCAGAGAGGACGAAGCTCAACGGGGAAATAGCATTGTTAGCAGTTACGAACTGAAAACGCTTACGAAGGAAATATTTACCCAGGATAAAATGGTGTAATGAAGGCTTAGTTTTCTTATATTAAGAATTTAGGAAGACGTTATTGCATATTTTTTAAACGCTTTCGCGAAGTCAAGAAACATGAACTTCGCTAGTGAGCGACGATCAAGACTAAACTGAAGTTGTCGTCAGAGAAAAGGCAAGGAGGTGGTTTCTTGATGCTTACAGGGTATGCGACAAAACTGCTTACGGGAGCTCATACCCAACAAGTCTGTAAAAAAGCATTTTTACTTAAGAAGCAGTTTATGAACGCATTTTGTTCATATATTTTAATATTTCACTACAACAATCAATATATGCGCAGACCACCTAACGGCAGTCGCATTTTTTTTTTGCTATTAACGTTTTTGCTATCGTCAAAAGCGCTCCCCATTGGAAAGGAAGAAGCACATGCGCTGCTTGTTCACATGTATCCTATCTGAGAGCATACTTATTAAGTCAATCTAAATAATACGCTCATTAGCGGCTTCTAACCATCGTCAATATTTCTATACCATACTATGAGGCGGACTGGGCAGAAGATGGCTTAATTATGCTTGAATGAGTTCAGAAAACTTCGGCCTCATGGTTGTCGCGTCAGATTCTGTCACGTCAACGCCTCCTCTTTCTCTGTCCCAGCTCTCTCTCTCCTCAGCATTATTTAGTGACACTATCTACCCGTTATTCACTTCCCAAATAAGCAGGATAATATATAACTCTGTCATAGATGTCAGAAGCGCAATAAAACTGCAAAACGGTACACCAGCGGATCGTTTAAGGAGAGGTAACGGCATATTCTCGATCAGTCAAGCTAAAACTAATTGGATGATATCGGAGTGTGTGGGAGGTTACACTCGAGTAATGCAGGGAATGCCCCCCTTTCAGGAGGTACACCACCATCCAGAAGGACCTCCTCATCGGCATCGCCCTGACTGCCAGCGTCGGCTCCATCACCAGCTTCCACGGGAACGACAGCAACATCGTCCTGAGCAAGTACTACGGCACGTAAGTCTGTCCTTCGCACTTATCATAGTGTTCCGCACAATTGCATGTGCACATGATTCTAGAGAAGGAAGGATGTGCTGCATAGAGAAGCAATACGTACTCACGTTCACAACAGCCGAGAACAAAATGTTTAAACGACATGCTTAGCAAGAATAAACGCGCTTGTTCGGACTGATTGCCCGGTTGACGAATAACTCTTCGCTTTCTTCATCTGGAGCTCGGAAAAAAATGTTCGGTACTATCAAGCAGAATATCAATGTGGTCTTCACCACACATCACGGCGTCTTGTGGTAAACAAGCCCAGCTGCACAGTAATCCATAACGCTACAGGACAATTGTCGCGTACGAGTATTGTTTCGTGCTCGCCAAGCAGTTTCCGATATCATTACACTTGCTCGTATTGTGTGTGGATCAGTGTGGCATCACAAACGAGCTAGTTGCTTCGTTCGTAGCCAATGAAAAAAAAAAAACAGGGCACGAGGAACAAATATATTGCTAATAATGTTTTTTTCGTGTGGTAGCAAACAGCTAGATATGATTTAATTATTGCTCAAACTTCAGGCAACAGTCGGAAGTACAAGACAAACTCAGAAGCAGCCGCACTGCCGTAACTCCACTATAATTTTTATTTTCTATGAGCTCTCTGCCAATTCGTTCGGAGTGATTTACTCTCTGCGTCCATACGCATCTTTTGGTTTCGCCAAAAAGCGTTTCGTGGCACTTTCAATAACTATGCAGTTGAACATTGCTTTTCACCAGTAAAAGCCCACCAACCAATGTGCGCATTGCTCTAGGTAAGATGTGAGACTACCCCGGAAATCGTAGGAACCACACATCTGTGTATTGACTTATTAACAGCATCTTTTAACTACGGGCTTGAACAAACTGCTTCCCTTCGCACGCAGCAACGGCGACCGCAAGGAGCTGACTCTGACGCGGTGGCTCCTGGTCACCTTGCCAGTCGTGGTCAGCGCTGTTGCCTTCGCCTGGAGTCTCCTCATGATGGGCTACTTGGAACGCTAGTGAGACGCGAATCGCTTCCACCGCACCAATTTTAAACAATGTCACTCCAGAATCAACTTTTTTTTATCCTCTTTTTGCTGTTGAATTCCCTTACCCATGATAATGTATTTCATTGAGATGGATGCATTCGAGAAGAAATTTCAGCTCGCTGGATTTCTGGCCTCTAAACGCACTGTTAGTGTACAGGCAAAACAATCTGCTCCCCAAAGACTGGGCTTTTTCCGGGGATTATAAACGGAACGTGCACTGGTCGACAAGAAGAGAAGTAGCCTGTAGCCCAGACCCACGGGCCCGTAAATCCCACATCGGTAAGTTCCTGACCTAGATTCTTAAGCCCCAGACTATGTATAGATCGATAAGAAGCACAGCTGAAGACAATCCTTCTTGTTAGAACGTTAGTCAACGGACGGAGGATTTCTTCCTTTCCCTTGCTGAAGTCCGCGTTTTCGAAACCAAATTTTGTCCTCACTTCTATCTCACAAACTGTAACGTCATTCGAGAACTCGGTTGTGCAAAGGCGAGGGCAAATGTAATTGCAACTTTTATTTACGGCCACCCGCATTGCATTTGCCTTGAAGAAACCAGAAATTTTGTTCCGATTGCATATATTTTTAGGAGTGCAGAAATTGAATCCCCCCCCCCCTTTTCTGAGCTTGTGCTTTCTTCTTTCGTGCGTTTTTTATCTTGTTCTCAGAACTCGATAGTTGCCCCGTAGGAAAGCGTAAACTGACATTATCTGGCGCTTTTGCTTACATGGTATGGCCTCCCTGGCATGCAGGTGGCTTCAACATGTGCTATGATGCTACCTGGCGCACTTGCGCAGGCACTTGCATATTCCTTTTCCATGCCTCGCTGTTCTTAACATTTCTTTAGTAATTGTCATTTAACAATAAATCTCAACCTTTGCTGCTCAAGGAGTCCAACCACTGTATACTAGGGTTGCCTGAATATGTATAAAAGGATGCCAGCAACGCGTGCTCCGAGTCATGGCAGAAGCGTCAAAAAAAGACGACGCAGGGTTATAATGACGTCTTTTATGAACACGTCTATGAACACGTTGACCGCCTAATTACTTTTTTTTTACTGGTCGATGGTAGGCTTGTGGCTTGCCGGAGCAACATCGCAAAGCTATCAGGACAGCTGTCTCAATTTTCTGCCCTCACAATTTATTTGCTTGAGACAAACACATTCAGGTATTAGGAATGTAGAGAGATGGTCTAAGTCTGGATAGTCTAATGAATAAACATTAACACATTATGTCAAAGAAAAAGGGCAAATTGAAGGCACGTGTGCCCAGAGGCTATCGGAAACCAGTCGCGCTAGTTACAGGCTAAGGCGCTTTTCTTCTCAGACCGAAAGAAAATACGGCTGCGTCAATGGGATTACCATTAGAGCAATGAGATTGACTTATTTCGTCTCACGGCTAACGCAATCTATGTGTGCATAGCCCAAAGCAAACCAAGAATCTTCTTCTGCTTCCTCGTCAAAATTTGCAGTTCTGTTCTGCACGGGGTATTTGTTGATTGAATACAGTGTCTGCAGAAGTCTGCCACCGTTAAGATATTCCTGAAAAGCACTTAGCTGTACGTTTATTCAGCGGACAAACTGAACTAAACAAGTAAAATCTTGCGGGGTCTATTTGATCTAGTCCGCGTTTCCAAATCCGGCAATGCTTTAATGCGAGGCCGCACTGCACAGCCCAAAGCAAAAAAGTGTTCATAATTGAATTCTCTCCACCCAGCGATGCTGACGAAGACGAGGACGCCAGGTACGCTATCAACCATGCTCTCAAGCACAAGTACTACGAGATCAACGCCTTCAGGTAAGCGGCACCTGGCCGTGGCATCAAAAACTTTGACAATACGATAACCGAGCATTTGGTATCTGCTCCAAGGCTAAGGTTTATAAGAATTCGTATTGTTGGATCGTGCCTGGATGGTAGCTGGTTGTTCACGCAGTATAAATATTGTGCATATATATTTCACCATACCACGGCAGCATGCTTTTTAGCAATCTTAGAGGAGCACTTGAATTTCATTAAAAGCTCTAAATTTCTAACGTGAGGGGGACCGCCGTCCTAAGCTTTCAAGCTCTTACTGGCGTTAGCTTTACGGTCTTCTTTCAGTTGAAAACTGGTCTATGTGTGTCCAAAGCATCCACCTTTCAGCGGCCCTAGCGAATCAAAGCAGGTCGGGGCCCCTACCTGGTACTCTCTGGACCCGGAAGGTGCCTCCTCCTGAGCGCCCTCGAGCGGCTGCACCTCTGGGCGACCATTAGTAAAAATGCATCTCCACCAACCAGCCTCCCCCCACTCTTTACCTTAAGGAACCTCCACCCACGACCCATCCACCCATCTAGAAGCACCCACCCAGCAGAATCCCACAGCTAATTCAAATTCATAGGCATAGTCTGGAGGGGCTAATGTAAAAGTGAAATATAGCACCAGTGTGGATGTCACATTATGTCGTACGATCGCCTGTGCATTATTTTGTTCGAAAAGAAAAGAAACCATATGCTTTAAAGACTAAATGTTACGAAGGCCGTACGAGTACGTGATGTCCTTCGTGAACGGCTTCTAGTATGTGCGTTGCTGTTGTGTTCCGAGTTATTCGCAATGTACACTTGCAACAAATGCCTTATGTGCTTGATATTACGAAGGTCTGGCTTGCCTTCACAGGTAGCTGCACTAAGTCACTGAATGACTAAATCACAATAGTTGCTTGGTAAAAGTAATGACACGATATGCCCCGGTGACTGGAATACCTTTTCCACCGCCAGCTGCGCGCACTACAAAAAAAAAGCTCGCACAAAAAAGTTACTGCCTCTATATTGCAGGGCGTGCACTTCTCCACTGTCCAATGCTACCTCCCCTCTCATCTTTGTTTGGAAGCACCGCCGGCCGTGTCCAATGGCATCCGGTTGCACTTCGTGCCATGACATGCTAGACCAGAAGATAGCGAACTCTTGCCCTTCGCACACGTGATAAAGAAAAAAAAACTGGTTAATTCTCTTTATCTCAAGGTGTTAACCTTTCCAGCTTCAAAAGTTATGCATTTCATAACATTGAGCTGAGTGCACCCCTAATGCTCTAACACGATTCGTCATAGCATAGCGATTGCCACATGCCGCTGGTTAAAGCGCGCATATCAGAACACCTGCTCGGCATGCATTGAAGAGAATGCAGCCGGTTGTTACTGACGTTTCCAGTATTTGGAACGCTGTCTTCTGCGGTCGTCGCGAGACTCGGAGCACTGTACTTACGGCTTCATAAAATATTATGCTATGTGGTATGTCTGCACGCGTTTGTCGTTCGTCTCCTTGCATGAAAACTGAGTTCCGAAGCACACACGCCTTCAGAATGTGTGCTTCACAACGTGTTTCGCAGCTTGAGAGACTTCCTTATCCTGATCATGACGGTGGCCTGGTGCATCAGCAAGTTCGCGTACGCCCACGAGGAGACGCTGACGGAAGACCGGGTCTTGCAGTAAGCAACCTGCCTTGCGCTTTGCTTCTCTTCGAACGTGTCTTGGAATGAAGGAATAAAAAAATAAAGAGAAATAATGACACAGCATAACACCCGTAAACTAGTCCTCTTAAGACGTTTCCCGTTAAATCCATTCCTCTTTGCTATTTCTCTGCCCAAGCGGCAAGCAAGACCCAAGGAGTGCCTGTTCCCATATTTTTCCTGTGTAATTCCCGAGGCTACTGATGCACGACTTTACAATCGAGGCACACTATCACAGGACTCGGTCAAAAAATTCCGCATGATACCATGTCATGAATACTGTGCGGGATGAGGCTTCTTCCCGGTTGGGCTCCTTATAACAGTTTTGGCTGCGAAACAACCGTAGAGCAAACCGGTCTTAAGGTTGTCGGAGTGCATTACAAGAGAAGGCAACCGTAGCAGGGGTCGGGGATACGGTGGCCGCAGAGGACAGGATTAATTGGAGAGATATGGGAGAGGCATTTGCCTTGCACTGGGCGTAGTCAGGCTGATGATGAAGAAGATGATGATGATGGTCGTGGTGGTTATACGTACGCCGGAAACTTGGGAAGGGGGACGTGGAAAGGAGGTTGTGCTAACCCTCTGCGGCGCCATCATGATGCTGCCGAGAACGCTTGCGTATTAAGAGGAACGAAATGTTAAGTGACTAGGTGCTGCTTTCGGCGCTATTTATGTGGTTTTATATTTTGTACTTCTAAGCACCTTGACCTCAAAAACGTTGTAGACGTGCTCATTTTCTTTTTAGTGCTACATCGGCCATAATTGTATTTCTAAGAAACCCCATGATACGAGAAAATTATTGTCGCCAAATTAGTACGCTATGCATTTGGTCCGTATAGAGAAGTAGCCTATCAGTAGGCATTTACGTAATGGCTGCCGCCACGGTTAGCAAGAACGCGGACAGGGCATGCATGGGATTGTGGCTGCCGATTTCCCTCTGGGGTCAGTATATTAACTTTCTGCTTTTACGTCTTAACTACTAGTAACGGCCCCTCGATTAATCGTGTATTATGCACGCCTGAAACGCGTCGTGTCACTTTGTGCACATGCCCAGCGCTCCCACAAGCATGCTGGTGGGCGAAGCTCTGTTCGTGGCCCTGTTCGCACTGCCGGGCGAGCCGCTCGCGCGCTGTGCTGGGTCGGCCGACGGCCACTCCTCCCCCGGCAGGCTGGCCAGCTGGAGTCGCCTGGCGTCCACCATGCCCTGGGGCGTGCTCATCGTCTGCGGGGGCGTCCACAGCATGCTGATCGCCGCCAGGGTACGCTCCGTCCTGTCCCGCTGCTTGGAATTCTCGCGAACAACCAAAAAGCATGGGCAGTTATAAAATCCGCACTCGACTCTCTCCCTCTTTACACAGGGGTCGAGTGCACAGGTGTCAATAATAATTGGTTTGTGGGGAAAGGAAATGGCGCAGTATCTGTCTCATATATCGTTGGACACCTGAACCGCGCTGTAAGGGAAGGGATAAAGGAGGGAGTGAAAGAAGAAAGGAAGAAAGGTGCAGTAGTGGAGGGCTCCGGAATAATTTCGACCACCTGGGGATCATTAACGTGCACTGACATCGCACAGCACACGGGCAACTTAGCGTTTCGCCTCCATAGAAACGCAGCCGAGTCAATGCAGAAACTCATTCTAGGCTTTGCAGCCCACATTTTCGTGGACTCAATGTTGTGTCCGCGCCGCAGAGCTGATCTGAATAACTGTTCGCAGATTCAAGCTTGCCTCGACACCAATAAATAGCATGTGTGTGTTTATAAGCGTACAGCCATAGGTGTGTGCAGAGACTGGGGGAGGGGCAAAGGGGAAAGTGCCCCTCTCCCCCCTAACAGACATGGGGAATGGGCGCAAATTTTGTATCACATTATTCTCTGCTACCCAGAAGAGATGAGCAGGTGCTACCATGAACTTTAACCTTCCTTTAAGGAGGAACCTGTGCACACCTATGCGTACAGAATATACATGTACAAGTACTGCGTGTACAGTGCACGCATGGCTGCGCTGTAGGATGAGTCATCTGTTTTTTTTTTAATTAAGGTGAGTTCTGAAGAGAAAAATGATGACAAGAAAAGTGTTAGACAAAAAAAAGAAGAAAGCAGCCTGGACAGAATACACGGCACCGCCTGTGTCTTGGCTAATCCCCCGCGGTGGGTACGCGCTATTTTTCCCTCGAAATCAGCAACTTTACTACAGGGTCCAGTTTTTGTGGCACCTCCTGTGAAAAGAACAGCAGAGAAAAGGTGCGGTAATCCGCCTTAATTAGCAGCGCGTTCGGAGAAAACACATTTCGGCAGCAGCAGCAGCAGCGTTTCGCGGGTGTACCTGTTTCTTTTTCTTTTTGCGTCCATCGAGATGCGGGCCTCTGCGGCCGGTATCGAACGGCCCTCATCCAGCTCGGCAACACATTCTCAGCAGCCGAAATCCAAAGCCACTGAGCTGAGGGGAACATGTAAACAGATTACATTTAATATACCGTCAGACCAAGGGTAGTCGTGCGGCAGTACTCCCTTCCCTTACAAAAATGGTCTATAGGCAGTCCAGAGACTTCTTATAGACTCTGTTGCCTTCCTATAGATATTTCTTTTGTCTATTCATAGTCTATACACTGTCTATAGGCAAGTCTACTAAAAGTGCATTGCCATAAATTTATTGTCTCTAGACTGTCTATACGATTGGTATTGCCTACAGACTGTTCTCTAGGGTTTGTTTATAGAGAGTCTATAAACTTTGTAGACAGAAGTCTATTGACAGTCTGTAAACTGTCTAAAGAAATTTTTGTAAGGCCTCAGCCTCTTGCAGCCGTGCCGCCGTACTCCCTTCAGCCATATGTCTCCTTAAATCGAGCTTCCGAATAGCCTGCTTCGATGCTGTCGACATTTAGGGCATAGAAGACCAACTGCTTCCGTTGGGGTGCGAGTTCTTTCGGTCGCTTCACGCAATCTAACGTTCATTTGACTTCATAACCTCGTAAGTCTCGCGGTAATATTGACAGGCGAGTCACCATAATCATAAATCCTTGACGGCCGCGGTGTCCCTCACCATAACCGCATGTGTGTGTGACGTATTATCGGTCTCGGACGTAATTTATCAAGGCCTGGCGATCAGCACCGCATGCTGTTCTCTTCCTACGCAATCATTACTGCTGGTTAATAGCAACAGCTCGTCCGTAACGCTGGTCACGTGGGCAACAGCACCTCTACACGTTGGTTCCCCATGCACATGGCAGAATGATATATTGCGCCAGAAACTGAGAGGAGTTGCAGGCTCATAATATCCTCTGGATTTTGTTAGACAACGGAAACTATGTCAGGCAATGCGGTGTTCGTTTAATTTTTTGCCTCTTAGGACTCAATAACTGCACTTACTGTGCTCCTGGAAGCAAGAGTTGGATTAGTGGGCTAAGGCTGCAGACATAAAGGTGACTTCTTTACACGGACAGCTTGGCAACAGACATTCCTCAGATGAAAAATGCCGTATAATAGACAGCTATGAAGCTCCTGTAGAGGCATGTACGCCGTTATACTTGTCGTTTACCTGCTGATGAGTAAGGTCACGGCTGCACAAAAGTAAGAAACTGAGAAGTTCCGTTCATGAACCCAAGCTTCCCAGGTAGTCAGCCCTATATTGAAAATGTATTGCTAAAGGCCGGTCCTACAAAGGGCCAGAGTAAAACCATCCATTTCCAATATTGGGCTGATTACCTGTGCTGCTTCGGAAGGAACAAAAAAAATGGAACTGGTAAAGAACGACGCATCTGGTAGGCTAGGCGAATTCTACATGTTCCACTGGTCAAGTGAGCTTTGTTTTAGCTTCAATTTATCTTACCAGCTTTCATAAAGGGCGCAAGTAAACGTTAGCAATAGGCACTGTCTATTTTATTCTTCTTGCATCATGCCCAACTCAGCATGTTTAGACTGCGCTGTTAGAGCTGAGAATAGTTATTTGTGGCCACGCAGACCAACCTTACTTTCCCGCTGCATAGCGGTACAAGTATTTCCGCAAGCAACTGGCAAAGAGACTTCTAAGCAGAACGCATCAGTCCCGGAGCGGATACCAAAGCGAGCTAACATTTGAACTGCGCAATAATTTACATGCGCACGTTACGCGCCCTCTACCGGGCCATATTTGAATGTCAATACCCTGAGGGCGTTATTAATCGAGTATGCCTTGAGCGGCATCGATAACGTGATTAATGGTTTCCACTTAGCAGGACCACCGACGCGAAAGCATGAATCGCGTTAATTGCACTCAATGTGGACCAACACCGTGTATACAAATATAGGGGGCGCTCGCAGACGCCGGAGGCGGGTGGCGGTATCGTCTGCACCGTCGTCTGCTACGGTGCGCAGTTCGCTTTCGTTCACTTACCATGACGTTTGAGAACTCCTTTTCAGGGAGATGTTTAGACTGTCTAATTTGAACGGATGTATAAGTGGGCTAATGTAGCGCACGCGGTGGCATTTCGGCCTCCACGGGAATCTTGTGCGATTCGGAGCAAATACCCAGCTGGTAGAGGGTTTGTTGGGGATATATCCGGGTTCACAACACACGTTTATCGTCCCATTTTTTAAAGAGAAAGCTTCAAAACTGCATTGCATACTTTGTCACACTGTTCTTCAAAGCACTCGCCAGCTGTTAACGAGGACTGCCTCCGTGAGCACACTGCGAAACGAGAAAAAAATGAAGGTAACGTATTTTACAAGTGTTTCTACGGGTCGCGCTCCCGGCCGGTATCCCTAGCCGGGGGAGACACCCGCGCACACGGATCGTGGTGTTTTAAAAATACGTCACCCTTGAAACAGACATGACTGTAACTGAATTGCTCTAAAGTAACTTTAGTACCTTAATTACTTTTGTCGGCAAACGGTAATGATTTTTTTTCGGTATAGTAATTAAGCAGTGTAAGGAATTACTTTGGGGCGGTAATTTCGCAGCAAGATCAATTAGTTTCGTTCAAACTGCTTTAATTGAAATTCCCCACTGCTGTTCGTATAGGCAAAGTTTTGGTGCCTTGTAGGCCCGGTAGGGCGCCTCTAAGTCAGGCATGACGTGCTGCAAGCCTGGGCCAGCGTTGGGGATCGGCAAGTAGAGGCAGAATTAAGTTTAGGACTGTGCGGGCGATACCGCCGGTGTCCTCTGGACTGAAGTCGGATCGCTGCCTGCGTATGATTGGATGGGCAGATAGGAATGCACGTCTCTCGAGAACCCCCCAAGCAGCAAGGTGTAAGGCGCCGAATGGGCAGTAACGCACGTCGGAGTTCAAAGCTAGTCAGGAGCACGCGGAAGCTCTCCCAAGGTTACTTCGGCTAAGGGCACAGATGCGCTTCCGCTCGTTGCCGCGGGAAGTGGAGGGGAACAAACAGAAATGTGCATGTAGTAACGGCCAACGGACACGTGTAAAAGTGATCATATCCCTTTGTTCTCTCCCTTTTCTATCTCTCCCTGCGTTCCCCTTTCCACGTGTAGGGTAGCATACCGGGCGCTGCCTAGTTAACCTCCATGCCTTTCCGTCTTTCTCTCTCTCTCTCTCTTGAGCTGAGTTTTTTAGTTGTTACTGCACCTTGGAAAAAGCAGCCCAAAAAGAGGACGGACGTAGAAAGAACAAACACTACAAGAAAATGTGCATGGCGCGAACTTTACCTAGTGCAGGCTGCCGAGGTCTATTCCTGGGACCACCGAAGCAATCTTCTTCGGCGGCTTCAACCAGTGCAGGCAGCTTCGAGCAGCAAGGCGTTGGGTTCGCCTCTAGTTTCTGTTTTGAGTGCAATGAAAGCGACGAGTGTTCGGCCATGCTTCTGTTTTCTTCTTTTGTTGGCATTCTTATGTTGGTAATGGACCATTATATTCATGACTAAAGGAACAGGGAACCGTTAGCTGGAATGGAATTTGGCGGGAAGACCAAAGAATGTGCGCGCCCGGTATATCCGAAATATTCAGTTTCATCACTACCTTAAAATGTATTTTCAAGTCGTTAATTGCGGACGCATTACGTTGACGCGGTCATTAAGGCAAGACAATTACAGCGGAAATGCGTGTTTCGAGCGCAAAATGATAATCATCATCCACAGCACCAGCACTGCCATCACCATGATTTCTGGTAGGTGGCATGACAGGAATGCATTCTGCAGCTGATTCAGCGAAAGTGAATCAGACGCGTTTTTGTTTGTTTTTGTTTGTTTGTTTGTTTGTTTGTTTGTTTGTTTCGCAACGTTCTGCGCGGGCGTCCAGTTCGATATGCGCGTACTCGCAGGTGTCCGGCTTCTCGGCGCTGGCGGGCAGCGTGGTCCGGAGGATGAGCAACCTGGACCCGGTGACCAACCAGCTGGTCCTGACCGTGGCCGCCTCCCTGCTCACCGAGGTTATCAGCAGCACCACCACGGCGGCGCTGCTCGTGCCCATCGCCGTCTCGCTGGTACGAGTCTCTCCTGCAGCTCGCAGCTGGCGTTCATACAGTGCGCGGCCCCGCACAACGGAGAGCTGCCTCATCCCAAGCAGCCCTCCTTCGAGCACTTGGAACAATCCCCCCCCCCCCCCCCTGTTGTGTCCAGTTTGCAGTGACCGTGATTCCTCGTGTGTCCTTTCCAACTTCATTACGACTGTGATGCGAACGGAACATGCGAACAATGATAACAGTACGACGGAAACTTTCTCGACCACTACGGAGCGTTTCAGAAAGGAGGTTTTCAGGCAACCTTGGATTAACGCTTGCCCTCGGCTGGATGGTTCATGGTTTGAGAAGCTGGTAAAACGCATATGTTTTTTTGAGCTATACGAGGTATTCAAGTGACGTCACCAGCCTCACTTTGAAGCGTTGAGTTGCAAATGGGGGCGCGATTGGTGCTGCCGCCACATCAATCATCGGAGAACTAGTCTGCCCATGCACACTCATTCTAGCGAGCTTAACAAGTACGTCGTTTCTATTGTTTTCCTGGTTTTGTTTCCCGTGTAGCTAGCCTCGTTCTCTGGGGACGGCTGGTGTATCGCGTTGATTGATTGATTGATTGATTGATTGATTGATTGATTGATTGATTGATTGATTGATTTGTTCAGGCAGAGCAGAACCACGCCCACCCGCTCTACTTCGCTATTCCCGTGACGGTGGCCTCGGGCACGTCTCTGATGACTCCCATCGCCTCGACGGCCATCACCGTGGTGGTCTCCTACGCCGAGATCAGCATCGCGGACCTGGTAATGGACTTCAAAACCGCGGCTCTGAAAGCATTCTCCCCGTATGCACTAGAAAAAACGCGATGACAGAAAGTCGCCCGCTTGCTGTATACTATCTGTGCAGTCTAGAGCAGAACACACTGCTCGTTTTAGAGAACAGATAGTCATTTTTGAGCGCTTGCTACAGAGGGGGTCCCGCAAAACAACTGAACTAAGCAAAACGCTCGTGGACATGCGAAACATTACTGACTAATAAAGTAGCACTGTAAGGATAGTAAAAAACGGCGATTATACCCGTGGTAATGTGAATTATCACTGCTAGCTTGTCAACATTGCGATTCTCCAACTGTTCCATCTGCTTTGAGTGCTGTTGCCACGCACGGGTAGGTGACGACCGTGTTTTGGCATGCTTACAACGAGTGCATATGGTGCGACAAATACCCAGACACAAGCTCGAGCATCTTGTCGTGCAGGGCGCATTTCTGGCCAGCGTCCTCGGAGCATTCGTCCTGTGTTCCATCCAGTATGCGTTTGTGGCTCTTGCCTCACACATACGTGAAGCGTTTAAAGCACGGCGCTTCACCTTGGTTACATCCATTGCCCTCCCGCAATGCGACTCAGGTGCCACATCGCTGCTGGCGACTTCATCGTAACTGCTGAGGCTGCAGCTACTGCGCAGGCGTGTAAAATGCCGCGCCGTGCAATCATTTCGGGACGTAATCTTAATTGAGCGGCGTTCTAATGCATACTGAAGAAGTTGGCGCGGAAAAACGAGTGCAAGCGTAGACAAACAAGCGCGCTACTCACAACTGAAGGTTTATCCCAGACGTATGCTCGAATAAAGAGAAAAATCAACAAAAACAAAACAAAAACGTCATGAACATCACATGTTACCCCGTGAATTACCCCAATGGTTTGGTCAAGAACAGATACTCCCTATCAGAGAAGCGGACGGAAGTCTTACTAACGCACTTATCTCCACTGATGCGCGTATGGAAGGCTTCCACGAGCTCACACGTGAGTTGATCCCTGTGCCTGAATAGATGTTCGCTTTGTCGAAAAGCGGTTTGCACTGGATTTTCTTTTCCGGTATGCATATCAACCAACTAGCCAAACTTTCTGCTCTCCTCGGCGTTCTCAAGCCTGTTTAACATGCAAGCGAAAACGCTAGTGAATCCTGCTGTCGCGGCGCAAAAACCTGTTGCGCCGCTCAAATGCTCAATTCGCTCAGTCGCTTGCACGTGAACCAGCCTTAAGGCGTTCGGCGCCGTTTTGTTGCGACTGCGCGCCGTGCACCTGACAAAGACGAAGTTAGCTCGATCCGCGTGGCATCGGCTGTGTGCACGGTTTGGTCACGTGATCGCGGGTGCTTTTTGGCTACAAACACTACCCCCCGTTTGTCGGAAAACTTCGTTTTAACCGCTAGCGCTGTAAATCGTCACATATCCTACACAGCAAAAGTAGCGTAGCAACGACTGGTATCAGCGTTATGAAACGTCTTTTTGGTTTAGGCGGTTCAGGTGTCCAAAGATATATGAGACAGATACTGCGCCATTTCCTTTCCCCCAAAACCAATTATTATTATTATTATTATTTAGGCGGTTTAACGTCCCAAAGCGGCTCAGGCTATGAGGGACGCCGTAATGAAGGGCTCCGAAAATTTCGACCACGTGGGGTTCTTTAACGTGCACTGACATCGTACAGTACACGGGCCTCTAGAATTTCGCCTCCATCGAAATGCAGCAACCGCGGCCGGGATCGAACCCGCGTCTTTAGGGTCAGCAGCCGAGCGGCGTAACCACTGAGACACTGCGGCGGCCTTGAAACGTCTTTTTTCTGTCTTACGAATGTCAAGCTGAAAGATGCGAACATGCTCTCACATTTACGCCGACTCTTCGCAGCTCGTTCCGGGGCTGATGATCAAGGCGTTCACGGTGACCTCCGTGCTGCTGTCCGTCAACACCATAGGGGAATACGTGTTCAACTTCGAGCGCGTCTTCCAATCCATGCCGTCCATCACGAACCATTCGCGAATTTAGCCCGCCGCTGCTCAGCAGTACACAGGAAGACGACCGGGCATTCGCCACTCGCGAATTTAGCGCCGTCTACGCTCAAGACTAAATAGAAATATTTGACTGGACACTATAGAGGCTCACGTTTTAAGTTTGCTTAGCATTTACAGTCTGTCCGAGACGCAGGCCATCTGTTGCACCTAACCTAGTCAACCGTAAGGCAATAATTTCTGCGCAAGCGTTGTCCTAACCTAGCGTAAGCCAAAGGTTTAAAAAGTGGACTTCATTTGTCAAGAGCAAAGAGCTCCGGAGGATTGCTTCTAAGCCGTGATGCGACTCGTGTAGAACCCGTTGAAGTCCTAAATTCCGGAGAGGTGAAGACAAGAGTTCCTGTCACCTTCATGAGATTTGCAATGGTATATTGAAGCATATTGAGCCGCGCAACATGTCATCGAGGCACACTCCTTGGACACATTACTTTGAGGAAGGATACGCCTGTTGAAGAAATGAAGCACAGCATTACGATGCATTGCTAATTAGCCACGACTGTAAATCATTTTTCGACTTCAATAATAACTGATGCAATAAATATTTTCATATGCATTCCTTGTTCTTCTCAGGCGAAAATTTTAAAACGTTTTCGACCAAATGTTTCAGTTTAGCTAATCACTGAACCGATTGTCGAACCCACCCCTCAAACGACTGGCTCATACTGCAGAAGTGTACTGGATACTTACTGCAAGCACTTGAATAATAATTGTTTTGTTTTGTTTTTTTTGGGGGGGGGGGGGAAGGAAACGGCGAAGTATGTCTCGTATATCGTTGGACACCTAAACCGCGCCGTAATAAGGGAAGGGATAAAGGAGAAAGTGTAAGAAAGAGGTGCCGTGGTGGAGGGTTCCGGAATAATTTCGACCACCTGGGGATCTTTAACGTACACTGACATCGCACAGCACACGGGCGCCTTAGCGTTTTTCCTCCATAAAAATGCAGCCGCCGCGGTCGGGTTCGAACCCGGGCAAGCACTTGCATATCAAGTTTTCGTCGGACGAAATAAATACAATTAACTGCATATTGATTCCTCCGCTTTTATTCTGAGACTAATTCGCGAATACTTTGAAGTTCTGAAACTTCCTGTCTCTTTCTGCTGTTCTTTTTTCTTGCGGTATCGTTGCAGTGATACCCTGGAATTGTGCATACATGTTCAACATTATTATTCGCTAAGAATATTTTTGCACTGTTTGTGCTGCTTCACGGTTTTTTGCTATATTTTTATTTTGCTGTCTAACATATATCACTAAGGTGACAGTCTGGGCATGTTGGTGATTCATGACTGAAATGTACAGCGCAAAGAAAGACGAGGACACAAGGAAGACACATGGGACACACGAGCGCTTACTTGCAACAATTTATTTAGAACCTCGGACCAGCATATATAGCTGAAAAAACGGGGCCAGCATCACACATGCGAAGAAGGCGGCAGTGTCATGTGATGACGTAAGTACAACTACTACTTCTGTAAGAGCAATAGAAGGCTTTACCACGCACTTTTCTAAATAAAACGCTTTAAAAAGAACATTAGGCAGTTCCTTAACGATTGCCTTGAAGTGTTCACGCCCCACGCCATATCTATAGTTATTCCAAATTTCAAGCTTAGAGAAAGAAAATTTAAGTATGCTTTTCTAGGCTTGATATATACAAGTATTCTGTGTAATTGAGGCAGGTCAGTTTAACTTGCCAAAGTTTAAACGGTCTGAAATGCGCTCAGTTTCAAACGTACAGTTCATACCATCAAAGAATAAAAACTGAGAATGGTAGGTTTTGTAATAATAGGTTTATTGTTCTTGCGCGCTCCGAAAAAGTACAAAATTGCAAGAGCACAAGAGCGTTGCTGGCACGCGTAGCGAACAAGAGTGATTGCTCTAAAACTGCGTTCACAACAAGACAAGTACGTGAGGAAAAGACTTCGATCGAGTGCTTGCTTGCAATGACACTTATTTAATGGCGCCCGTGTTTACAGCGTGTAGCAGCATTGCACATCCTTGCGAGGGCCTGCCGTCCCAGCCACGATGACTGAACAATGTATCAACTTTTCAAAGTACTTGGCCTGACGCACCGGGAAAATAAGTCAACTCTCACCCGCAAACCAGATTGGCGAACGGACAAGTAGGCGTTCTTTCAATCTCTCTCGAGGAAAACTGAGTAGAGTGATCGTTCCCTGGCGTCACGCGGGGTAGTTGTTAAAAAATTGGCAACACACCCCTTATTATAATCGCTGGGGATTAGTGGCAGCCACTTGTAAGCATGCGCAAAGATGCCGCGAGTTAATGAATTCAGACTTCCAGCAAAATAAGATAGTTTGGAACTGAGCGTTCGCACTCTCTTCTTCAGTTAATGAATTCAGACTTCCAGCAAAATAAGATAGTTTGGAACTGAGCGTTCGCACTCTCTTCTTCATATACATGTCCTTTTGCAAGCGTCATTTTTTTGTTAGACTCTCTGAAAAAAACAATCCTCGCTTGTAAACAAGTGCAACAACGAAACGAAGGTGTTCCGCAATAGTGGGCAGTCTCTCGCCACTTGTTACTGGAACTTTGTCGTAGAATGCACCGAACTGAACGAGAGTACGAACAACTCACGGGATGAAAATAGAACATGCTTTTATTTAGGCGACTCGCGGCCGGGTTTGCGTCCGTCAGACGGAGGGTTAGGAATGGTTGTCGTTTAATAAAGCGCCAATCATGAGCTCTCGTTATTGTCCTGCGATAGTGCTCCCGATAATCTGGACTGTCTCAAGAGGTCACGCAGCATGACAATCGTTAATGACTAAGAGGTACAGATATGCGCAAAACTCTGGTCATCACTTTGTATCGATCGCTGCATGCAGAGACTCGACAAATAGGCTAGGCCAGGAAAAACACCGGTACTTTATTGTGCTTAGCTTTATAGCTGCGGCTGCACCGTGGGAAACGAAGAAGGGGCGTTGGCACGTTATCGGGCCGCTTGCCTGATAGCCACATCTGATACACACTTGATAAAAAATTAATCGTACTTTACAGTCTAGACGATGCTAAGAACTATAGGTGACAGTGGTTGACGGTTTTTTTGTACGCATGCCTTCTTCCCCACTATGTGAGACCTCCGCGCTTCCCCCGATTCTGAAGCATTGTAAGGCACTAATTTTTTTCTCAGAAGCTTAAGAGGTTCACGTCATTTCCAGCTATAGCGTGTGTTCACAGCAGGGCAGCGGCCTCTCCCTTTGACCTCCAATTAACCTTG
The DNA here is from genome assembly GCF_052857255.1 of Amblyomma americanum. Lineage (NCBI taxonomy): Eukaryota > Metazoa > Arthropoda > Arachnida > Ixodida > Ixodidae > Amblyomma > Amblyomma americanum. The sequence continues at coordinate 76,689,792 of NC_135498.1, forward strand.
ACCTGCGGCCACTCCCAACCAACCAACAAACCACCGGTCACGTTTAATAATAATAATAATAATTGGTTTTTGGTGGAAAGGAAATGGCGCAGTATCTGTCTCATATATCGTTGGACACCTGAACCGCGCCGTAAGGGAAGGGATAAAGGAGGGAGTGAAAGAATAAAGGAAGAAGAGGTGCCGTAGTGGAGGGCTCCGGAATAATTTCGACCACCTGGGGATCTTTAACGTGCACTGACATCGCACAGCACACGAGCGCCTTTGCGTTTTTCCTTCATAACACGTTTTCAAGTTCTTCGCTCCTCTCGATTTGCGCTACACTCTTCGAATACGCCCATATGGGAGTAAACAAAGGAGTAAGCTTTCCTCTAGCGCACACCCTTCTTTCTATAAGAGGGAGTGCGCTAGAGGGCAGCTTACACCCTTTTTACTCCTTTCTGTTTCGAATGTAGGGTGCACTGACTCGAGTGTGTTCTCAAATCCGCGCTGCCCTTTTCGTGTCCTAACGGTGCACCAGGGCTGCTTCCTGGCGTGCACGCGTAAGCACACCGCTCCGATGGCACACCACTTTCCTACCGCTATACGTTTTAAAGCGTTGCGCACAAATGCGCGCCTATACAACATTAACAGCTGATTACCTGTCACTGGCAAGGCACGTTCGGGTGCACGTGTAGTCCGCTGTGCGACTCGCTGCCGTTCTGTATACGTGCTTCCATGCGTTACGCCATATGAATTGCCAATCTCGTCGAACATTAAGCCTTCGGTGTGCACTATCGGATCAGAATAAAAAGCGAACAGGAAGCCGTTCACATAGTAAGGAACTAGAGTAATCGCGTTCCTGCTTAAATGAGCACTACGAAGTGTGCGTACACTCGTGGTCAAAGTTTTATGGAAGGTTATTCTGTCGCACAAATTTTATTGCATTAAAAACACAATGCCTCAGATTTAATTTGGCAGTGCATAATTTGTAAAGCCACAATTAGGCTCCATATATTTATTTGCAGGACGTATGAAAAGAAGGCGTTAAATGAATTTTTTTTCGCCTTTCATACCCTTCCACACGCGACTGCTCTGGTATGAATTCTGCCCAGCAGCCTATTTTTTAAATTATACCCAGTGTTGCGGGCGCCTGTGCTTGTCCTGGTTTCTATCAACGATAAATACAAGGTGTCCCGTGAGCATCAGTGCAAGTCAAACAATTCCAGGTAAATTCATTCGCAGCGCTCTATTGGGGCTCCTCTTTTTCTCCCTGCCACCTTTAATTCCCTCCTCCTTCCCTTCCCTCCCGGCGCTTTTGGGGTTCCCACGGATGGTGAAAAAGTTACTGCGCCTTTTTTTTCTCATAAAACAAGTGTATTTGCACTTCATGCGTACGGCTGCATCGGCACTAAAGACAGATCCAACTCAAGAACGCAGCGGTTTTTCCCTGTCAACCCCCTTCCAGCCAATGGCGCCAGCCGATTTTATGACCCTGCTAGTGTGACAAAGCAGGGAGTGGTAGATTAATAGGGGATAATCCCATCCCTCTATGGTCGGGGATAGAGCCCTCCCTGCATTGTGGCTCCGCTCCCTGCATTGTCACGTTATCAGGGTCATGGGAATCGGCCGACGCCATTGGATGGAAGAGGGTCCTTTGACGGGTGAAAGCCGCTCTGTTCTTGAGTTGTATCCGACCATAGCAGCGGCGACACATGAAGTGTCCAAGAGGCCTCGCGGTTCCCACACACGTCACACGGGGACGTCCCAGGTCAGCTTGTAATGCTGGAAGTTGTAGGCGGGCGTCAGGTCCTTGGCTCCGCGCTTGGCGTAGAAGTCCACGGCCTCCTTGTTCCGGCCGAGTACCTCGAGGCGGGACGCGTCGCAGCCCTCGCGCAGTCCCTGCTCGACGACCGACCTCCAGAGCGCCACGCCGATGCCCCGGCGGCGGTGTGCCTGGCGCACGTAGACGTCCTCCATGTAGGCCACTCGCTGCAGCATCACGGCGTCGAAGATGACGAAGTACAGGGCGTGGCCCACGACCTCCTCGCCGCCGTCCGGCGACGGAGCGACGGCGAGGTTAACACGGGCCCACGGGCGTTCGCACTCGAACAGATCCCTCCGGAGACCCTCGAGCGTGATCTTGCCCGGCGGAATGTCCTGGTACTCGTTCAGTTCGGCCATGAGGTTCAACACCGTCTCCGCGTCTTCCCGCCGGGCTGGCCGTATGTGGAAGGACATCGTACGCTGCACCTCGGCTTCGGCCGACTGCGGCTACAGAGCGGATTCTGAGGCTGCACAGAGAAAGAAACATCTCCGTATTATATCTCCTTTCCTCGTCATTATTTTTGTTTTACTGACGGACACAAGTAGGCAACACGAGCCGCAAGCAAGCGACGCGCTATCATTTTCGAAATCGTAGGACAGAAACGAAAGAGGCGCGTGATACACGACCGTCTTATCGCTGTCTACACATAGCTCTGGTGCGCTGATAAACCTCGAGCAGCCCTGACTGTTTCATGCAAGTGCCTTACTGGAGATAATGACGCAAGGGATGTGTGTTTAGAACATTTCTTATGTTTTTGTTGCCAAATCATAAACAAACAGAGGACAGGAACACATGTGAAATGCGTAAAAGCTGAGGCTTTTGCAGAAATACCGGCGCAGCGCCCGTGTGCAGCAGAGCGTTTGAGTCTGTTCGTACACGCACACAATGTTAAGACCGTACAACCTCGAGGAACATTTAGTTGCATGGCGTCAGCTAACCAGATGTCCAAGTGTGTTCGCGCACAAGAACAGTTCTGAACTTGTACAGGCCGTGACTGACCAACGGTCGCGAGCAGACAATTTGCGGAAATAGCAAAGCAGTGACCAACGGCGACCTATTTTCTTTGTGAACCGTCCGGATCATGGTTGATTCCAGTTTACTTAACAGTGCATGGTTGTAATGAGGCAGGACGTAGCACTGCACGAAAATCGCCCGCTCGAAGACAGCCGCAGAATGGCTCAGTGAGCTACTCAGTTAGCAGCACGTTGCGCTGCAAAGAGAAGTCTGCCCCGTCTCTCGGTCTTCTCTAACATGAAAGCCCCTTCCCTTCCTGCACTGCTTTTACACAGTGCGAAGTTCACACGTTGCCCCTGTACACCGAGAATCTGGGCAGCTCCGGCTAACCCAAGCTCAGGCACTTCCCCTAAACAAAGGCGGTGCTGCGGTCACAGCCTATGAGTGCTGAAGCCGGAATGCAAATGCCAGCAATACGCGTTTAGGCAAACGAGACGCGCCGCCCCGACTTCTAGTAGTCACCTGCGTCACCGTAGGATTTTTCGCGCATGCGCAGCACGAGTCAGGCAGCGGTGAGGACCTTCAAGTGCGCCCATATTTTCAAACCACCAGAACGTATTTAACTCGCCCCTCTTGCCGCGCCGCACTATAGCCATCGGCATTCATGAAAGATGCGTAAACGGTAACGCCGTCGCAGCGGACATATGCCTTGCTTGCTCAGCTGTACGGGATTTTCGCGGCACCGTTTCTGATGTTTCCTTGGCAGGCCGCGCGGCGGCAGCACTCGCTCAGAAACATCCCTGCGGAGAGATTCTTTCGCCTTGTCATTCTCATCTTCTCTGAAAACATGAACGCGCTCGCGACTTTTCACCACATCCCAGCTAGTCCTTCGCATGCACGTAACCTCGCCACTAACGCAGGTTATACTATCTTCGGACTGCGGCCCCTGGCCTAAAGGCCCCCATAAATAGTTTCTAATACAAAAAAAATCGGATGAGACACTTAAGCTATGCCTTAAGTGCATGGCGCGATAGCGTAATGAGTTAATTCCCATATATGCCGGAGGTCATTCCCTACTTTACATTCCTATATCCCTGGGAGTACTCATACCCCTCCTGGCGCCGTGGTGCAGCTGTTAAGCGATGCGCCACTGCCCTGCGATAGCCGGTGCTCCCAGCGCCAAATGTTGCCGTTCCCAAGCGACCAATCATTAATTTAACTGCCACAGTGGGCAGTTTTCTCACTATCCGGTGACTATACCTTCTCGTGCCCGCTCCTTGAACCCGTGATGGTGCAAGTTCACCCGCGCGGCCACGTGCGTTTCACGCGCGGCGCGTTCTCGCGCGCGCAATGCGCTCCGTGCGGGCAAGGCTTCAAGCGGCTTGCTGGAGAGAGTGCGCGTTTTGAAACAGTCCTCTCTGCATGCGTTTTGCAAGAGCGAGAAACGAACAACGGGGAAGAGGCTGCCGTCGTGCCGAACTTACTAGCCTGCAGGCTATGTACAGAGGTGAGTACACATGTCTTTAGCAAAGCAGCTGCGTTAAGACTTCGCTTCATTTGCACCGCAGCACACCGCCCGAACGCGCGATAATCATGCATACCTCTGTACGCCGCGGCCCTCCGAGCGGGCGAGTTAACAAGAAAATGGCGAATGCGCGAGCAAGATATTCTCTAACCTACGCTTTCTCTCTGAAAATTATGGCGATTTTTTTCGACAAAGCATGCTATGTTATCCTCAATTAATTTTCAAGGTTCTACCCTCGCATATGAGCGGCAGGATGCAACCGTTGCGTACTTTTATTTTAAAATATACCGATAAGCTAGTGCTTACAACTTGAGTGTGCCTGCCATGAGCACTCCGGGTTCCGGAAAAAACGTCCCCGGTAAAAAAAACGTCCCCAGAAGATACGTCCCGCGAAAATATGTCCGCATTTGCGAAGTAGGAAAAAATATCCCCAAATGCGTGTCATCAAATGCCTCGTAACCCGCAGTGATTTGAGCATCCGCCTCGCATGCGGGAAGTGCCCCATGAGGCGGATTTAAGTTGTTTTACTTCGGAACGAATCACTGACCGGTAAACTCAATGGCAAGACAGCGCAAGCGTGGCAGTGCTTTATCGCTCAAGGCAGGCTGGGGAGATTTGCAAGAAGACACCAGATGAGAAGGACCTCCTGATACACAGACTAGATACGAGATAAATACGAGCGGAAAATCGTAGACTGAAGACAGCAACTGTAGAAAAATATATCTATATATGAATCAGATCATATAGAAGGCACGTGATATTATGACCAAACGTTTATTGCTGGGCATCTTATGTATAGGTTAATGATAGCGTCGTGGTTTCGGATCCCACCAGCAGCATGCGGCTGCTTCCTAATCAATTATCTTTAAGCGATAAAATAATCACTAATAATCTCCACTGATCAACGCCACAAATAAAAAAAAGTTCCCCCATGCTCCTTGGTTTCTGTGGCGTGGCACAAGTACTGCGCACGTCCTCTACACTATCGTCGAGCTATCACATGAGCTCGATGCAATATTCAGGGGGTAGTAGTTCAGCGCTTATGGACAGCACCTGGAGACAGCTTCGGGCTTGCACCAGCGCTTGCAATGTAAGTGTACGGGTTAGCAGTCGTGGTGGAACGGCAGGCAGGGCGTTAAAAGTATACTTGTCCTAGTATGGGTTTAAACGCAACAATATTTATTTTAAGGAATAGAGACCATCAAGTCGAGCAAAGAAGGCGTAAAGCTGTGCCTTGACGCCTTTATGTACACGAGACAAAAAGATATTTCCTCTCGCATCCGTTGGTGCCGTGTTAAACGCAGGTTCTGCAGAGGTGCTTTAATTCTGAAGAATTCTTCAAAGCACTACCGCCTAAGTGCTCTCCACAGTCACCGCGTAGATAATTCAGCGATAAATCTCGCGAAAACAAAGAAGAAAATGAAAGGGACACCTCTTGTCCTGGAAGAAAAGCCTGCCGCCATTGTCGCAGATGCAGTCAGAGACATTAGCGAAAATGCAAGCTACAGTAATTCCACCTGTCGGTACGGAAGAAACTAAACAACGAACAAATGCGGGGCGTCCATAAAAAAATGGCGGCGGCGAAAAGGAAGCGGCCCAGGGAAAGTGCGTCTCTGGATCGTTCGGCACTTCAACGAAGACTCCGGAGGAAGTGCTTTTTCTTGGCATGACCTGGACTGCAAGGTCGTGGTGTCATCTGGTACTATAAAATACTTCATGCTTACGTATGTGCTCGAATTCACTGCAGAGTCCAATAAAGAGGGCAATTTTTTGTGGAGTAGATTTTGGAAAACTTATTCTTTGGGTAATTCCACTTGAGGACATTTTTACTTAGTGGGCGCTTACTCAGGGGCCCTTTTTCCGGGGACCTTTTTTTTTCGGGGCCCTTTTTTCCGGCAATCTTTTTCCGGGGACCTTTTTTCCGGGGACTACCGCAGCGGTGGCCTAATGATCTGAGCATCCGCCTCACATGCGGGAGGTGCGGGGTTCGAACCCAGTGCCGCCGAGTACCCACCGGTGATACAATGGCTACAAGCTTCCCCTGGTCTGGCGCTCGGCTTATTTAGGGTGAATCGCGTGGGAAATGGGTCTTGGACCCCACCTTGAGTAGAAGAAAAATACCTTGTACCATGGCGCTCTTTGGTGTCAGGTGCCCTTGCGCCATAAAAAGCCATCATCATCATTTTTTCCGGGGACGTTTTTGTTACACCAGTGCACTCCAACCTATTCTATCCACCAGTGATTTGGCCCTCGTGGTCCAGGTTTATCACCTTTATTGGGTTGAGATAGAAACACCCCCTTATTACTTCCAGCACATCCGCTAAACACGACTGCGCCCTTCCCAGACTGTTGAAAATTACTTCAGTTTTCTTCAGATTAAGTTCCAAGCCTACCGTTACCGAATGGTGTGCATGTACTAGATGGTTATTATTGATTCATTCTACAGTGCTACAGGGAAGTATGCTGGGGCGCCTTCATCGACAGTACCCCTTAATTATCAGATATGCTGACAGCACTGTTTTTTTTTTGTCTGCAAGAAAAAAGTTAATACTGCATGCTAGGTAAACTGAACAAGTGGGGTTCCCGAAGCCCGAAGTTCGCTAGCTATATCAACAAAAAATAAGAAACTAACACTGCGCTTTCACACCCAAAAAAAAACAAGGAAAAGAAAACATCGTCGGTCATCTACTAATTGGATTTTCATCTGCAAACATTGTATCGCCTGGTAAATGCCTCGAGGTTATTTTCGAAGAAAACTAATGCAGGAAGAATCATACTGACTTTGTTGCTAACAAATTCAACCGTTTATGTATCGTGGAAGCAATTACGAAACCGCAATGCTTTCAGGCATTGAAAGTAAATCTATACTGCTGTAAAACTCTTCTTGTTTCTAGCTATAGAATCATTGTGATTCAGTCCGGGCTAACAGAATGCAGTGCTTAATACCGAAAAAATATTTTCTATAGCAGCAAAATATCGTGTGCGTCATGAATATTCGTGTCCATATGACGCACATATATGAAATTTATTTTTATGAAAGTTTTATGAAATATATGAAAAATTGGCTGTGGTTTAGCTCTGGTTAACCCTAGTTGAATTGCGAAAGCTTCGTTTCCTTGGCACGTCGTCTACGCTGCGTCTCATTCCGACGCTCTCGAGAATTCAAAGCGGTCTCTTCCGCGGTTGAAGAGTCACTACGGGACGTGGCACTTCTTCTAGCCGCATCTTCGTTACGACGCTTCTCGAGTCTTGCGGCGCGTTCTTCTGGCGTCTCTTGAGCGCGTTGTCTCTTCCTCGCTTCGTTCTGTCGTTGTTGCGTCTCTTCCGCGCTCCCCATAACGACTACAAATGCACGCCGTTTAGCTAAACGTTGTTCCCGCTCTTCATCCGTTTCTTCCGCACGCCGCCGCTTCTTAGCTGCAGCACATCGTTGCAGCTTCACCTTACACACATCATCCGACATACCGTGGAGGATTCGCTGGGGCGACTGCGACGAGCCGGGTTGGGGGGCCGCTTTTCCACAGCTGGCATGACGTCACGTACCGCGAGCGCTCCCCGCGGCAGCGGCGCGCAGCTGCAGCATGGAGGATTCGCTGGGACGATCGCGACGAGCCGAGTTGGGGCCCCGCTATTCCACAGCTGGTATGACGTCACACATAGGTGACGCCAAAGGTCAATGGTGGATTCTCCGGGACGACGGCCAAGAGCGGAAACCTCGAGCAGTATTGCTTTCGCAATAAAAGGCCCCTGAGTAAGCGCCCACTAGGTAAAAATGTCCCCACATTCCGTATTCCAGAAATGCGTGCCATGGACATCAAATACTACGCCGCACAATGCCATGCTTACGGGAGAACATGTCAGCAAAGTTCATAGCCTTTTTCTATACGAGCACTGATAGCTTTGTGGAGAACTTCCAAAGCGACGCAGGCTATGAGGGACGCCGTAGTGGAGGGCTCCGGAAATTTCGACCACCTGGGGTTCTTTAACGTGCACTGACATCGCACAGTACACGGGCGTCAGGAATTTCGCCTCCATTGAAGAGTGACCGCCGCCGCCGGGATCGCACCCGCGTCTTTCGGGTCAGCAGCCGAGCGCCGTAACCCCTGGGCCACCGCGGCGGCTTGACATGCTGATAAAGTGTATGCATTCCTTCAAGTGACACCTTGTAGGATTATGCTGATGTACATCTACGCTATATATTGGCTTTTTTTGTCGTTATTGTGGTATCCTATATCAAAAGCAGCATCTGCTGCAAGTGAGAGCAATTAATACTAACGTCTACAAATTTTGTATTGTGTATATTATTTCTGCCACTGTGCCCCTCATCCCTCTCCCCCAGTGCAGGATAGCCAACCGGAACATTCTTCTGGTTAACCTCCCTGCCTTTCCTCTACCACTTCTCTCTCTCTCTCTCTATCTATGCTGCTTTCGTGCAATATCGCTCATTTTACGTGTTATTGTATTCTGCATTATTGTGCCTGAGTTATCATGAGCTTATTATGCTATGTCCTAATAGTAATGGACATACCAACCCAGTCAAGCCAAATCTGCATGGCATTTTGCTATAGTACTCCTGTCGTATCTGCATGTTGTATATAAGAAAATAAGTCCAAAGGAAAAATTGGCAGTCTCAGATGACCGATGCTTTTGCGAGTCAAGTTTGTTTTTATCCATCAATTTCAGCGTTAGAATGGTTCTAAAGTAATGCCACAATGAGGCGCTGAGCCTATCTGTGTTGAGTATGCTGCGCTTAACCAGCTCAATCATCTTTATCTAATCCACCTCAACAATGCTCCCTAAAAAATATGTTGCGAAGTGTACATGGTTTGACGCACGTTTTGTTTGCAGCATAAGCGTTCAGAAAGTAATTACGAAAGGAGATCTTGCTGCCACGAACATCCAGCCTGAATTGAGTGTAACAGCCTGCCCGCTTCACGTTGGATATCGACTGCTTTCTCAAACCATAAATATCAGAAATGCGAAAAATCGCTGAATAAAATGCAAAATTCGACAGGGTCAACATATCTGAGTTAAATGTATGTTATTCATAGCATCTCCCAACTTCTCTGTAGCTGGAAACCGCATTCTCGATAGGCCCAGAGGCCACTCTGACTTCACTCCATGATACGCGTCGTCCAAGAGCAGAAAAGGTCTCTTTTCTAGTCTTTTTCTCGTCAACTGAAAAACTTCCATGCGTCCTAAAGGGAGAGAGTAGTTTTCAACAAAATAAACAAAGGCGGAATTTAACAAATACGCAAATTTTTCTCGTAGCTTAAATCGAATGTGAGCCGCGCGTTGCCACAGTTTGATAAAAAAAATTCCTTGTCGTGTTCGAACCTAGATCTGTGTACTTTCGCACTGGCACAATCGCAAGCTGCCATCTGCAAAAGGAACAGTTATTTGCTCATCGCAACCGCGACATCCAGTGTACATTCTAATCAGGGCATTCCAAACAATTATGCATGAAACAGGAAATATCGAGAAGAGACAAGAACGAAATTGAATGCCCTCGCATCAGATAGGCCTGTATCCTATAGGTGAGAAAGGGGTTGCAGCACTCGCAGGAGCATGTATGTATACTAATTACTGCACGTCTGAATTTCAGTCAATGCCACGGCTTCGGCAAAGCGGATGTTTTTCTTAATGGGAAAACAAATAAACTTCATCTCTTTTCCTTCTTTCCTCCCGCCCTATCTCATCCCTTTATTTGCATCTCCTCATCCGCTCTCCTTTTCCCCATTCCCTCTCACTCACCCCCTTCATTCCCTAGTCCGCCGTATGGCACAGAATAAATAGTTTCTCACCGAAACGAAAACTTTTGCATTCATTACTGGGCCAAGTATCCTAAGCCAACCTAATTAGGAGGCCCGGAGAGGACCTCCATTTTTTGCACGACTGATTAAAATTATTTTCAGCTCCTTGCAACGGCACAACTGCCCTGTAAACTTCGTTTTATTTCCCGGGAATACTTGCATGCATTATTCAAAGAGTCCGTGTGACACAAAGAGAAACCGAAATGGAATTTTTTTAAACAGCGCAGTATACTTTCTCAAATTTCTTTTTTTTTTTGTGAAACACAGTTGAGTTAATTCTTAATATACAACCAGAGTTCTTCAGTAAAGTATTCAAGGACTATATTACTAGTCCACGCTCAGGATGTGCTGTGCAAATACGTTTAGACTAAATTTAATGTTTCAGACCCTCCAATTAAAGGTATTCGCAAAACCACACTAGTATTTTATTTTCAGTCCACTGGAAGAATAATACTCACGATAGCTCGAGAGGCAGCCAGGCCGCAGAAAAAAGATAGAAAGGATAAAATAACAGAAGTTAATTCTGAGTACAATGGCAGAAGCAACCGCAGCTTCACATATTTTGGGCTATAATTTCGCACAACCTTGCGTATGCGCGGGGAAAAAAAATTATATGCTTAGAAGTACTCCGTTGGAATAAAAATAGTATGCGCCTAACAAAAGATACAGGTTATCGCATAGAACTTTACATCGGGCGAAAGACGCGTCGAAACGCCTCCTGTCTGGACTGTCGCAAACCGGTCTCGCTGCCGTTTCCATGCACTGTGCTCTACCCCCCTGTGCACACCGAAGTGCAGCGAGCAGTAAGGCGACGCCCAGGGAGCCGTTACCGCAAAAGTCTATAAGAGTGCACTCAAATATGCACCCAACCCCAAACTTCCGTGCATCGCCTTTTGACTTGAAGCGCTGCCATAAGTGCAATGGCAATGACAAGCGCCCTTTCCCTCTCACCTGTGGCAGGGCACGATAGGCGACTCGCCTTGTGACGTTGCGTCAATCCAACCACGCGACGGAGACCACAGGCGAGCGCAGGAGCTCCGCGGGCAGAGCTCCTCGACACGACCCTGCTGCTGCTGTCGCAAATTGAGCCCAATTCTCGCCCACTTAAGAGGGTTAGACAGGCCACAGCCTCTCGCTTGTTCTCTCGCTCCTCGAGAGCCCAGTTGCCAGCCCTCTTTATAAAGGTGGGTAACAGAAACGCAGAGGGAGTGTATGTGCTCAAATAGGTACCTTTCGGACTCTGACCTGGCATCTGATTTTCAACATTTGCGAAGGGATTCTCACCCGCCGCGGTGGCTCAGTGGATAAGACGCTCGGCTACTGATCCGGAGTTCCCGGGTTCGAACGCGACCGCGGCGGCAGCGTTTCGATGGAGGCGAAACGCAAAGGCGCTCGTGTGCTGTGCGATGTCAGTGCACGTTGAAGATCCCCAGGTGGTCGAAATTACTCCGGAGCCCTCCACTACGGCACTTCTTTCTTCCTTTCTTCTTTCATTCCCTCCTTTATCCCTTCCCTTACGGCGTGGTTCAGGTGTCCAACAATATATGAGACAGATACTGCGCCATTTCCTTTTGCCCGAAAACCAATTATTATTATTATTATTATTATTATTATTATTATTATTATTATTATTATTATTATTATTATTATTATTATTATTATTATTATTATTATAAGGGATTCTCACACGACTGCGAGCATTCTAGCGAATGCGCAGGAACTGTTACAGCGCCAAATGCCTCGGCTTCGTTTCCCGGATTCGCGTAGCCGTCGGTGTCGTCACGTCCGCACCGAGCCTCGCGCAACCTTCGTCGCATTCGGGTGCATGGGGCACGCCGTATAGCCCTCGATCACGTGATCACTCAGTACACGCAATCCGCGCCTCGCGGATCCTTTGTCGTCATCGGGTAGAGCAGGCGATCGCAACAAGACGCCGCCAAACGCCTCGAAATGCCTGTCAGGAAAAGATCTTGAAATTCGTCAAGCTCTCCTTCATCGATTTCGAATGCACTTCGCCAGTCGTCCTTGCCGGAGACTGGCGCCATTCGTTGTCGACTTCGCATCAGGGGATTTCACCCTCGAACTAATTAAGCCTCTATGTACAATTTTCCCTGACCACAAAGTAGGTGTTATCAAGATGCAAGAAACGGAAGCAGTACGCAGTCAGTGAACGCAGAGGTCAAACATAATAATTCGTATCCTTGTCATTTCATAGTTAGGGGTTGGACTTTTCGGCTTAAACCGAAAACACCGATTAAAGTACGCCGGCTTTAACAGAAGAAGGTCAGTATTTCTGGCATGCATGCCATACCTGACTGGCTATTCACTGCCAATTACAGCAAGTCAGTGCAGAAAATTAAGAATGTGCTGGAACAAGGAACAGGGTGAGACAAAGGTATCTTAGGAATTGAGTACAGTGACTAACTATGAGGTGCGAGGCATTGATCCGCGAACTCAGACACGCCTTTGCAGGCAGGCTCGACCACGTAGCTAAACGCTACTGACTAGCGTAGCGCCGTTTGCTCACACTTATCGCCGACTTGGAGTCGTCGCCTCGTTAAGTAGGTTTTTCCACTGCATGTAAGGACATTGAAAACTTTCGGAACCATAACACGCGGCCGTTAATGCGAAATCATGCGCAAACGGCACAAAGGTGTGTTCTGGCTTCCGCGACGGTTAAGCAGCAGACCCATTGCTGCCTCAGCACGCGAAGCATAGGGAGAGCGGTCCTCCCGTTTAGCGCACAGTGTCCAACAAGAATGGGACAGAACTAAACTTCCACTTAGGTTTTTGTCTCACGGTTCAATCATTTGTAGAAGGATGGAAAGTTGGGCTAGTTGGTAACAGTTCATGGTGGGTGGAACAGCGCGAACAGACGACAGACAGAAGAGAAGACACAGACAAGCGCTGACTCGCAACTAATGTTTTTATTAAGAAGAACATACATTTTATATTACAAAAACACGTGATATATCGGGCACATAGCAATTGCATTGGCACTTTTCAATGGTTACCTCGCTGAATTCAATGGTTATACATCATGAATTATCTAAAAAAGAAAACTCCTTATCAACAAGAATCAAGGAAGGCTGGCTCACACACTCTGCTTGTCTTTTCCGAATGAAATATGCCTCCATTATTTCCCTGGTTGTTTTTTCTCTATGGCGAAACAAAATCTTTGTTTTGGTGACCAGGGGACGGCATGTTTTCTTTTTCTCCTGTTTTCTGCACTTTCGGCAGTGATCGTCTGTTCGCGCTGTTCCACCCACCATGATCAATCATTTGTCTCACGGCGTTGTTGTCTCACGGCTCAAAATGCCGAAGCTACGGCATTTTTGCTTTTTGGAACGACTGTACGATTTTCTTCTGCTAAGACGGCCATTTATAACATATGCTGCCGCACAATAGAAAATTTTCTGTCGTCACAACAGTTTTTATGTGATATTTTTGGCCATGAACTTGTAGCAACAACAGTGTTCCTGCGACATTCCGCTGTCACTTGCCGCAGCGATGAAAAAATCTGTCGCTACAACGAAATGACAAAACATTTTGCCCTATTTCCGGGAGGATACGAACACGTGTACGAATGCAACAGAGAACGCGCCACAAAGACACTCTGCATGCACGTTCCGAAAAGTTAAAAACCTGCATCATTTTCTAGGAGTCTCTCTTAGGCCATCTCATGATAATACTGTGCACTCATAAGCGGATAAAATGTATCCATCGTGCGGTGCCTTCATATAATTCTTTCCTGTCCTTCCTGTGCTTCGCTGCATGCGAAATTAGCCGTTTTTAGAAACGCTGCAGTTGCTACTGTGGCACTAATTTCAAATTACCTATCACATGAGCAAGTGTCACTGGTATAAGCTTTTAAGTCGTGCATGTAGGTGACGGCCCAGGTAGCACCGAACATTAGAATAATGTTATAAAATTGTTACGTAAGTTGCGGTATAACGTTATATGTTGCAAACGTTACATGAATGTTAAAAATTAACAACGTTATATGTTGCATGATAAACATTAGTTCAAAGTTGCAAATAAACAACATTTTACTACAGTTTTTTTAAACGCTTTATAAGCTTTGAATCGTAATTATAAAACAACATTACGCAAATATTTCAAGCACTGGGTCCCAGAATTTTTCTCACTTTTCTTAGAGTAAAGATGTTTTTTCAACTACATAGAAGTACTTCGCCACTAAACTCTTATATAGTGCCTACCACAGACTGCATGCACAGCCCCGATATTTTGTTAGAAAACTTTGCTTTTTACCCATTCGACGATAACGCCCATGGAACACCTCTCATTAAGGGCAGCATACGCTTGATTCCGCGGAATCCGTTCGGAGGTAAGTGGATGAGTTCCATATCATACCGAACAATTCTGGACAAAAGAATTTTTGAGCGGAAAACCGTTGATGAACTCAATTTTTTTTTATATGATGGAAGATTTCACTATAACGATCAATATATCCGCAGATCACCCGACGGCAGTCTTGTATTTTTTTTCTGTTTACGTTTTTGCTCTCGTCAAAATCGTTCCCCATTGGTTTTCGATGGCAGTCTTAACAGTTCGATGCGATTTATGGAAGCATTTAAAAGAAAGGTTTTGCTGCATATCAGAATAATGGACCATTACCTTCAATATTTCAACAAAAATATCTTACAATTTCCCAATTTTCGATATTTTTGTCCGAGAATGTTGGATGTGAGTGCTGTATTGTGGAGCTCAAGTGTGGGCCACGTCGTTGGTTGTTTCATTGCAAAGCGTTGGTTGTGTACCTTCACAACACAGTGCGGGTGTCACGTGCTCCTTTCCCAGCGTCCGAGTGGAAGCGGCGAGCCAGCGGAAGCCACGTGACCAGCGCGCCCATGCGTGACGCGCGCTCATAGACATGGCTTGCGCTCCTTTGGGTCTCGCGGTTTCGGTTGGAACGAGAATAGAATTTTCGAAAATCTAAAAACTGATATGGAAATCACTCGCGGTGGGCTACAAGCCTCTCAATGAATAAGGATCCTAATAGTAATAGTTAAAAGTCAACTAGTCAATATCAGATAACCAACCTGCTAGTTAGCACGCATTAACTGCACTGTGTTGCACTACACCGCTGACAATTCTATGCTAAAAAAAGCGTTATTCTAACTCAAAAAGTTTATTTTAAATATTTTCTGGCAGCCTTAGGTGAAACAGCGTGTATAGCTTTCCACTGCAGCCGTATTGGCGCGGCGCTCAATAGAAAGCTGATCACTGCAAGAAAATATCTAAACATTACGGATCTAGTTTCGCTTGCAAAGCCTCCATACATGCAGGGCTCCGTTATCTTCTCCATCGTGCGCAATGTAATCCATTATAATAATAAATTTTTTTTACGAAAAAAAAATTTCACTGGCCGATGGACTGACTGCGACATATCTTGGCTTATCGTTGCAGACACTCATTTCGACATCCAAGGTGCGCGCCGGTGTTGGAGCAGTTTATTTTATGAAGATTCATTACGAACTCAGTTTACATTTCATGACATCTTTTTGTTTACGTTGCCTACAGGACCTAGTGTCTTCACGTGAGCGGCATTAATTCTCGAGTTGTTCGTTGTCTGCAGGGTTTCAAGTGTGCGAACTTGGGCAGTCCCTAGATAAATTAGTTATTTTTTCTAGTAATTTGTAATTGCCGGCTCAAATGCTTGGTATCTAAAGTTTCACCTAACTGCACTGTGTAGCTTTTAAGGCTGACCAAACGCTCAGTATCTCAGTGTTTTAATTTTTTTTTTTGTCCACGACCACTTTTGCATAACTGGTTGAATCA
Source organism: Amblyomma americanum (assembly GCF_052857255.1). NCBI lineage: Eukaryota > Metazoa > Arthropoda > Arachnida > Ixodida > Ixodidae > Amblyomma > Amblyomma americanum. The sequence continues at coordinate 76,705,690 of NC_135498.1, forward strand.
TGTGTTTGAATAAATTTAAGAATTAGAGCAGATGTGCTAAGGAAGTGTCCCGCAACCGTGAAAAAAGAGACGTTTTTATTGTTTTTTTACATGAAATTCGAAGCCAATCTTGAGTTTCTAGAGTTTTAATCGTTGCATTCAATTGGGCTCCAAATAACTGCAATTTAAAAATCGTTCCAGCTGTGCTTCTAAAATTTTTAATTTTTAGTTGATGCAGATCTGCTGATGCAGAGAAATCTTTCCCAGTCTAAATGGTTTATGGAACAATTCCCTGTTGGTTCCAGTTATAAAAAACTGGGAATTCAATTGGTCCCAGTTGGAACCAACTGAAGCCAACTAGTTCTCATATGTACGGCCAACTCAGCGTGATAAAGCGTTCACCGCATTTCTGCTGTGTATTTCTGCCGTGTATTCTTCCCATCGACATCGACAAATATATTCGTTTAAGTGTGAAATTTGTGCGTCGATAAGCTTGCAGGTATGATAGGATAACAAGCATGGGTATATGAACGCATCTGCTGTTTCTATTTTTATTTTTATATATAATGCCTATACACCATCCTCGCAAGAATGGCTGTTGACAGTCAACGTACTCAAGATAACACTAATTAAATTCGTCTGCGGGCATCTCCAACCACCAGGTTCCTCCTCGTGAGCAGATAAAAAAAAAGTGGGGAGAGGGGCACGGACAAAAAATTGTCGCTACCGCATCCCATAAAGGTTGCCCATAAAACCCCAGGTAGCACCGAACATTAGAATAGTGTTATTAAAATGTTATTTAAGTTGCAGTAATGTTAATGTTAGATTGTAACGTTACATTAATGTTAAAAATTTAAAAATATAAATGTTATAAGTTATGTAGAAAACGTTATTTTGACTTTCTAAACAAGCGTTGTTTTAATTTCTAAACGTTATAATAATGTTAGTCAGAACTACATAAAAAGCAATTTCTAGCAGCGATTTGCTGAACTTCTCCCACAGTAAAGATATTTTTCATCTATAGCTTACTTTGAAACCACATCTTTTAGATAGTACTCGCCATAGATAGCATGCAGGGCCCCATTATTTTGCCAGAAAACTTTTGTTATTACCCATTCGCCGCCATCACTCGTGGGACATCCCTCGTTAATGGGTGTACATATAAGCTTGACTCTGCGATATCCGTTCGGAGGTGAAAGTTGCATATTGAGCTAGTTCTTGCAGAGCGTTGTAAGTTGTGTGCCGTCACAACTGGCTAGCTAGAGCATGGCTGCTTCCACATTTTCGAGATGTTACATAATTATGTTGTTTACATGTTTCACTAATGTTCATGAGAGGTTACTGTAACGTTTATATGCAACATCACAAAATCATTACAAATAAAAATAAAAAGGACATTTATAAGCGCATTTATAAATAACATTTGAGCAAAACAAAAATGTAACGTTATCGCGATGTTTCTGTGCTCCCTGGGTCTGCTCCTGATTCATGTGCGCCTGACAGCTGCGATGTCTTAATTACTTTCGGCGATTAAAAATATTGCTCTTAGCAGTTCGTTTACATATGTATGCTCTGCGCTGCCTTCAATGGCACGTTTTTTTTTTTTTGTTTTGTTACTGCTATAGCAGCAACAAAAATAAGATGCTTTTTCTTTCTTGATTTTTTTTTCAGACTGCGGCTTACGCATGCTGCGAGCTTTCCGGTCTACTGTATTTAACGACGCAGTTGCACCGGGCAACGTGGCAGCTCGATTAAGCCATTAAGCTCGCATTCACAGTTTACTGAAGCTAGCGGTGGCACGCGCAGACACGCAAGGGTGCACGTCCGAGGCTGCAACAAGTGCTACTTGGATTTGCATAACATCGCTAACTGCATTTCTGCCGATGGCTAAACGGTGATAAATAACCGACCATAGTAAGGCCAGCGTTCGACCAGTTTATTTTAATCCACGTGGGGCTCGTGAAATGAACGAGTTTGCAGACCCTGCCTCGACACTCACCAGAAGCCTGCAAAAGGTGGCCGCCAGGAGCTGAAATATGCTTATTTTGTGGCTTAGCACGCACGAAACGGGAATGGAATGAGGAAAAGACTGCGGTGGGCGTTACCAGTCCATTTCCGTCATCATGGTTGCCATCATCATCAATGGCATCCGGTAAAATAAAGGATGGGCATATTCTCACGCCTCCCGTCGACGTAGATCGCGTTGCAAATATTCGCGAACGCGCGAACCCCTCTGTTTTTAACTTGCTCGCTGCGGGAATGGTTGCTACGGCGCCGTTACCTGCCTCCTGAAAGCGCCGAACGATGAGCTTTTCCCGGGCTGTGCAAGAATCTGCAGCGCTGAGCGCATTCTCGCCGAACGGAAAATACTTGGTGAGAAATTGCAACTTTCTGCAGCGATCTCGCTGAGCCATTCCATGCCGCGAGCAGGCGCGAATCCCTTCTCTGTTTACAGGCGGTCCCATTCGCCACGAAAGTCACCATATACAACGCCACCTCCTTCCAGGAGATCACTACAATTTCGAATGTGGACAATGTCGAACTCATAGAGGTAAGTTATCGTTAGCTTACTATTTGTTTATATCAGAGCGACGTGCAGTATCTTATGCGGATAATTGCATTAATTCTTACGCTTCAACAGTGGTCACCTGATTCTAAATTACTCCTGTGCGTATTGCTGAAGCGCAAGTTGCTTCAGGTAAGTAACTACATTAGACTTAGGGCGCAGATATGTTTTCACTTTCTGTTAGACTTGTTCAGCGTAATGCGCTGCTGCTAATTTTTTGACGTTTAGGTGTGGTCACCCGAAGATACAACTTGGAAATGCAGAATATCAGAAGGACCGCTGGGGCTTATAAGCGCGTGCTGGAGCCCTGACAGTAGACATATCCTAACAACTGCCGATTTTCAGGTGAGCATGTTTTTCTTGACGAATCGGTGCCGTTACCCTTTGCATGCATCGAGAGAGCTCGCTCATTTGCATATGCGGCGCGACCAGCTGAAGTTGCTCCTAATAGTGGTTTTCTTTTGTTTTGTTAAATCACTTCGAGGAATGATAACCTGGGTCCGAATTACGGAACGTCTGAAAAGAGTCTCAAAACAGTCTCAAAGGCCCGCTCCTATTGGTCGGCCCTGACCAGTCCGTGACCGCGGACAGGACCGACGAATAGGAAGGTGGCAACCAGCTCGAACCAACAACTTGCCCCATTTGAGAATGAGCTTATAAACCAGCACACACGGTTATTTATTGCTTAGAGGAACAAAATCGTTTACCCTGCATTTTTGTTGTGATGCTTTGTGGGCTGCATGTATTGGCCACTATTTTTATGCTTCCCATTGCACTTTGTGATGATTAAATTTCATACTAATTTGGGCATGCTTTATATGTCTGCATGCAGGCCCTATTCTTTTCTCTTGTAGCACACATTTTCTTGCTACAAGCATTGCGATTCAGTTTGGCAGCTTCAAACTCTTTTCTGTGGAGCTATATTGGCAGCGGAGAGTGAACTGCTACTTCCATGCCCAGTGGTTAATAATACTTCCATTTTAGATCCCACAGTTTTCCAGTAGATCTGTAATCATATAAAGACTATTTGGACTTATTGTTCAGCTAGTTGGTACATGCAGAGGAAGTGCATACAGGCACGAAAAAGAACACGCACTCAGTACGGAGTATGCAGGACTACCACTTCAGTGCGTGTTCTCTTTTCACCATAGCACTCTCCCGAACTTGGTTTCATGTTCCCCTTTTCAGGTCAGGACAACAGTGTGGTCTCTCACTGAAAAGTCTGTGCTTTACCTGAAGCAGCCCAAGTTGCTTCTGTCCCAGAAGTCGTTCAGTCAGTCTGGAGAACACTTGGCAGTCGTGGAACGAAGAGATGCTAAAGACTCAGTTAGCATTGTCAACTGCAACACATGGACCCTTGAAAAGGTAAAATTTAAAGAGCTCTTTACCTTCAGAAATATTTTGTTTCATATTCTGTTGAGGTGATGATTTAGGGCATTATGCAGAGCTGTTGGCTACATCTGGAATACATTGCAGCAGTAATTTGTTTCATGTCAAATATTATAGCCAAGCAGTGTGGTGAAGCGACTTGTCGCAAAAAAATTACTATATTGCATGTTTGAGCGGAAGCTGTTTCATGCAAAATAGATACTGAATGCAGAGAAGCAGGGAAGGCATTTTTTGCGGCTTACAGTACACTCTTAAAAGATATCCCATACAGAATGAAGAGCAAATCAAGTGAAAATGAGGAGTGGATGTTTTAAAAGACGAAAAAGGATTCAATGGGAAATATCCTGTAAGCTCAATAAACTTAGTCTTAAAAAGGTGGAGCTTACATTATTCATAATCATGAAACCCTTAAATGAAAAGATGACTTTGTTCAAGCATCCAGCTTTTAAAATGGGCAGCCATACATTAACTGAGAGACAGTTGGATGAATTCCTGGGATTCGATTAACATTCAGTGTCGTCACAAAAATAGAAAATTGTGCTAAGAACAAGCATGGAATACCTTCCAGGGCTCTGCCATGTCTTGAGATTTTGCAGTTTGTTTTTGAGAATAAACTTCAATGCAAAACTTGCATTATTTAACTCTTGAAAAACGTGCTTTGCTTTGGCAATCTTGTGCAGTCTTTTTTTTTTTTTTCAAAGCTTGCATGTCTGCAGTGGAACTGAACATATTTTAGTTGCCCATTGCCACTGCAATGTTGCATTTGCCTACAAGGCAATATTAATAGCTTTAATATGCACGAACACTGAGTCAGTTTCAACAGAACTTTCCAGTTGCGACCGAAGACCTGGCTGGCCTCTGCTGGGCTCCAAATGCCGAGATATTTTGTATATGGGAATCGCCAAGAACAGGAGTAAGTCCAAGAGTCATCGTTACTGGGTCTCTTGAGCTGTGCATATGTATTCGTTCCTTCCAACCTTCCTTTTCTTTTTTCTCAAATTGCAGTTTCAGCTGTTTGTGTTCCAGACTAGTGGTGTTCAGCTTGCCTCATATGGCCTTAATGAAGAAATTATTGGCATTAAATCCATGTCGTGGTCACACTGTGGGCAGCTGGTGTTGCTTGAGAGCTTTGATGACAAGGTAATTTGGTTACCATAGTTTTATAGCAGGTCTGAAGGAAGAAATGAACAGATCCGAGCTTTTCTTTTTCATCATTCATTTCCTTTATTCTTGCAGCTGATGATGTTGGAAACTGTTGCATGGGGCAGACTGTTCGACTTCGTGCTGCCTGAAGACCTAACATATGAGAGTGTGGCAAGTAGATTTATAAACCAGAAGCAACATACCCTTTGAAGCATTTTGTTACATGGCAATTAATCAGTGTATTTCATTGTAATCTATAATAAGGATCTTTTTTAATTTTTGTAGATTGTCTACAAGGAAGTTAAGACAAAACAAGTGATAACAAAAAAACCAAAAGCTATTGAAAGCCACTGTGAGTGCACGAAATGAATTCTGTCTCTTTGAGTTTCATCAGGTGTATCTACTCTCACAACTTGTTGAATTCTGGTGGCTCTCAGATGAAGTTGTGTCAGCACGACCAGTGAGTCTCAGGAACCTGGCAAATACCAACATTGCCAACAGTAAGGACATGCTGTCTCGTCCTACAGCTGTGAAGCTCAGTGCAACCCAAAGCTATGTGGCACGAATTTCGGGTTAGTAGCCATCTGGACACACTATATTGTTATCATCTAATGCTTTGAATGTGTGAATTATTGTTGCTGTACTTGGCTAGTGACCTGAGCCTGTCAGGAGGCCACATCCATTCTTTAGGCTTTGAAATGCAAATTTAGCTGAGCCTCGACCACCGAAGCAAGCTTCACTATAGTGCACGAAATCGTACTGTCTCTGGGGTACACGAACTTTGGTTAAGGTCTTTAGTGGCAGCTTAAGATGGGCAGTATTTTGGCGATTTTCATGACCTAGACGGGGCACCTCAGTTGATCCAATGTGATGGTGTTACGGAGGACTCCTCCAGGGGTGAAGTCTATGTGGAATCGCACTTGTTCTTAAATTTTGCTTTAACCTCACGTTAAACTTGCACTTGTTTGTCGGTGGAAGCAACCTCATGTGTATGTGGAATCGCACTTGTTCTTAAATTTCGCGTTAACCTCACGTGAGTCAAACAGTCTCATTCCTCGAGGGTGCAAAGTAACAAATGAGAAACAACAAAGAAATTGCTGTTTACCATCTGAAAACAACCAGCGTGAAGGTGGAGTGGTAGACGCTCAGTGCACACTTTGGAGAGAATTTAAATCAATGACATCAACAACGAAGAATTTTGTACAGTGAGTGAACGACAAAACCAGAAGATCATGCAAGCAAGACCAATTTGCCACGCTGCTTCGCACACAACTAGCTATAAAAGTTTCGCACTCATTGTTGCTTGGGTTTTACCTGATGAAGGTATGCTTTAATCGTTTTCTCAGTCATACATTTAATTAAGCATGTGCTACGTTAAAGGAGTAAAGATTTGTAACCGTATGCGCAAGTGGGAAGCCGGACCAATGAGGGCTCCTTTTCTGCATGCTGTCTTGGAGCAATTAATCGCACACCTCGCACCCCCAGCTAGTTCATAGATGGAAGGCATGCAGTGAATGTAAGGCAGTTATGATACTACCTCTATTATTTTCATTCAATATTCAGTTCTTCTGATCTGGCCATATGTCTGATTCAGTGGCAGTGAGTGCATGGCGTAATCGAAATGCAAAAATAATCAGAATGATATCCAGCTCTAATGGTAACATTATACCATCTCCCTTCCTCCGTGGACAAGAAAGCTTGCCGTAATAAGGCCTGCAATTAGACAGACAGTCGTTTGCATAACTTTTCACTCTTAAAATGTTCCTGTTTGTCAAGTGTGCTCGGTAGTGTTGTTGTTTCAGCATGTTGCACCTCATATTTATAATGCCCATTCTAGTTCAGGCAAATCACCTTTTTAGAAATATATAGGCTGGTTGCCTGATCAGAATTGTGCTGTCATGGTCCTGTGAGTGTTTGTTTCACTGCAGCAAGGAAGCCTCCTTTTCACGTGCTCTCTCTGTATTGCTGGCTCCGGAAAATTTACGCAATGGCCCTTAGTGGTTCTTGTCTCGTTAGTTTGCGGGCATCCAAGTAGCAGGGCTCCCAAGAAATATTTTTGGAGCGAAACTCTTGACAGCAACGTCTGAATGTGCCGACAAACGATGCAGTTTCGTATGCCGATCCGTTTCGGACTAGTTCATGGTGCCACCACAGTTTGGCATCGATTTCGTACAAATTGGCTATCAAGTAGAACCTTGATGTGTTTCGGCCAAAGAACAATGCAGCTGCAAGAGCTCTAATGGTAGCATTGTTGATGACATTAGATACAATGGGACTAAATCTTTCTATATGCCATAAGGTGGTGCAAGGTATTGAGTGCGAATGTATTTGCATAATGTCAGGTGCTAAGCATCCAAATGCAAATATGCTGTGCTTACGCCTGCTCTCACTGATAATGTAGTCCAGTGTTTCTTTCTCCTGTTAATGTTATTATACTGCACCTTTCTATTTGCCTTGCTGGGACCTTCTTCCATTATTTTTCACCACCCTCTGCCTCGAAATTCAGTAATATATATTTCTCTCTCTGCTCAGGTCATTGATGAGGGCCGGGAGGAACTGCCGTGAATCGAAATGGGGCGGTTAAATTATCTTGCCCATGACCCTGAACACATTCTCATAGAAACATTGACATGTTTGCTCATTGCTCACGCAGGAGTGATGGGCAGCAGAATGTTATACTTCAGAGTGCAGAGCGCAAATGTGACAAACTATATTGATCGAAAAGCAAGCTTCACAGTTAATATTCTGTAGTAAGCTTGCTGGGGTAGTGCTTCATCCTTCTCAGTATAGTCGCTGATACTATGTAGAATGAATGAATGAATGAATGAATGAATGAATGAATGAATGAATGAATGAGCTGTTTATTTAGAAAGGGAGGCTCAAGGCAGTTTGTTGGGGAATTGGGTTGTTAAGGGAAGGAAAAGTAGGGGTCTATTGATACATGAAGGGACGGCATGGGTGGTCCAGCCATGCTTTAGACTGCTTTATAGAGGCCACTTAGCATATTTGCCAATATCTTCCAAGATGCCATTCGCTCCGGCTCTGGTCAATGCACGAAAGTCCTCGCCATCAGTGGGAAAACCATGCTTGGCGACGAGGTCGTCTCGTCCCTTGCGGAACTCTGAACAATGGCAAACTAGGTGGTACAGGTCAGCACGACACGTACAGCCACAGTACGGGCACTTCACAACTTCATACTATGTAGAAAGCTGTCATATTGCAGCTTGCAACTAAAAAAGCGTTTTCATGTTCTATGATTGCCAAAGTTTGTGGGACACTGGATCCACCAGAAGCGCCTATCATTGCACATCCTGAACAAACATCCTCTAAATAATGGGCATATGGTGCATATCACATGTACCATTGGGGGCAAAAGTAACAGACCCCCCCCATTTCAAAGTTTCAAACCGCACCACTCTGTGTAGGGGCGCCACCTGACAAAGCACTTCTGGTGTCGAAACTGGCCCACTGCGCCAGTCTCGACACCAGAAGTGTTTTGTCTGGTGGCGCCCCTACACAGAGTGGCACAGCTTGAAACTTTGAAGGGGAGGGTCTGTTACTTTTTCCCCCAATGGTACCTACATGTGTACATTGGGGCTATTTATTTTTATTCTGATAGCTCAGGGGACAAGGCAGTTGACATTTTTTTATGGATTTGGTCTCCCACAAACTTCTGCACTTCTGCTGTCAGCATTACCCTGGTGATGTGCAGCTTTCATCGATAGCATTCCTGTTTGTCTGTGCAGCAACATTTCCAAGCATCGTTTTCATCTTGGACATCAAACGACTTACCCTCTCTGCAGTCTTAGTCCATCTGACGCCCGTAACCTGTAAGTGTTTTTAATCAGCACAGTGCGGTTGTTGTTCTGTGTGGTGTAGCTTCAGGCACGGCTTCTGCCGCTGATTCTTCAGCTCTCTTTAGTTCTTCGCTTACAAATTTGTGCAGGCATTGATTGGGATCACCAGTCTGACAAGCTTGCCATTTGCACAAATGCAAAGCACCTTTGCATCTGGTCACCATCAAATGCGGTCACTTTAGAAGTGCCATGCAAAGGTACGATCTTGTTGTACTATATGAGAATCAGTGCACTAGCTTAGAAACTTTTTTCTTGCAAGAAACGATGTCAAATCGTCCAAGATTGAGACAGAGTGATAGCCAACTTGCACATTATGAAATTCAGAAAAGTGTCCCATGTAGTGTGCCGAGAGCATCCTTTTGCACTGCTACCCTCCTTAAAATTTGCGTAGGGAAAATTGACCAGGAAGGAACAGTACTTAGGCTATCCATCAATACAATGTACTTTGTATTAGGCCTGGCAATCCAGTGGCAACAGTGTGAATGCAGTACATGACCAACTTGTGAAGTAAAAGATATTCAAGCGAGCCATACAAGTGCAAAGGTAAACGTTATGGCTGCTCATTTCAAACGAGACTTTGTGGAGTGTGCAAATGTAGCTTACTACTCTATTTGCTTGCATAATGAACACACTCAATGCACCTCCTGTACTACAACTAATTTGAGTAAATGCAGCGAAGCTTAGTTTTGCTCAACACATTTCTGGTACTAACCATCGGTTCGCAATTTTACAGGCGCTTTTCCCATCAAGTCGTGCCACTGGAATCCAAGAAGAAAAAGCCTTGTAGTGCACAGCCAAGACATGGCCGTGCTTTGCAGCCTCAGCCACCTGGACTAATAAGTGTCAAGGAAACGAAGTGCATGCACTGCAACAAGCAGCCTGCACCCACAAAAACGAAACCACACACCTCCTTTTATATGAATATAAGCCTTTTATTGTAACATCTGTGATTTTTTTTCTCTTAATATGCACCTTTCCGCTCCTTTAATGTACACCTCCCATTCCTTTCGCTTCACAAGCAGAACAGGAAGACGACCACTTATACACCAGCCACCAGCAAAAAAAGTGTTAGGCTCAACAAGTAGTCCATCATTAACAAAAACGCAGAGCAATGTGTGTGCCTCGTGGAGAGTGTGAGTGGTGTCAAAAGAAGAAACGGGCCCACGCCCATTGCTGCAGCATGCGCCGTGCACTAGCGAGCGATCGGCTTCAACGCATTCTTATTTTAACCCTTTGAACAGTTTACCGCGAGACGGAACACAGCAGAAACTGCATAGGTCAGCAACAATAAATTAAACGATCAAAAATTCATTTAAAACATATGTTACATATATTTCAATGACCAAGGCAGGGAACCACCAAGACCAATTATGATGTGGGTGCGAGCCAAAATTTGCCTACAAACCTGGCCCCTGTAACCAAAGTTCCAGGCTGCAGTGATGTCTACTTAAGCATTTGCACAATTATAACACTTGTAGGAATTGTAAGCCTACAAATGCAGTGCAGCACAAGTTTAGACTGTAGCAACAATAAAAATACATTCGCGAGGGTTCAATGCTAGCTCGCCAAGTGTGCGGCAAACAAACACACAAACTTGAGTGGTGGTGTTTTGACAACAGGGGAAAGTTGCAGAAGAGGGCAAGTTTTTCAACCACCAGCCTAACCTGTATTTTTTTTCCCTAGGGAAAAAGGCAGATATAAATGATAGAAAAAAATTACAAAGAGCAGAGCCCCTTTTGGACCATACAAGCCAGAAAAAGTGCTTTCCCATTGGTCAAAACAATCTCGTCAAAACAAAGCACGGGAATAATAAGCTCCATTGCGGCTGATTAACAAAGACAGCATCAAAATGAAAACTGCATAACATGCAATAAATGACACTCTTTTGCACAGTAGACCACACTTGCTATGGAAATCTCGGGTGGTAAATAAGCAAGCTGTAGACAAGAAAAGCAAGAGAAAGAAAAAAGTGTACACTTTATATGTTTGGTTTGCTCGTCTGGCCAGCTCTCGGAGCGCTGCTACACCCCAAAACAGAAGGCAGAGCGCCCATCCACTCTCGCGCCCCGTTTCGCCTCTCGCATGCCACCATTTTTCCTTCTCCCGAGCACGCCAGAGTCCTTTTGCACACACTTTCCCCCGGTTTGATGCAAGTAATTCATGGGTGCAGGTGAAACATTGTCTGCATGTGTCGACTGCCACCTTGAGGTGCGGAACTGTTGGGGAGGGCGCGCCCTTCATAACTGCAGTTGTGTCGGCGACGTCTGTCGAGGGTGAAGAGGCAGCACGATGTCACCCTCCCGACTTGTGACGGCAGCCGTGGCAACAGAGGCCGCCCGCAAATCTTGCTGCTGTCGTCGTCGCTGCCGGCAGTCATTAGCTGTCCTGCTTGGCCTGCTGACGGGTTAGTATTGCCTGCACCAGGTCGTTCCTGAGGGCCTCCTGCTGCTTGCGGTCTTGCAGCGGCTGTGAGGAGCGCAGGCCGTTGACGATGTCCTTCGTCTTGCCGAAGTAGATCTCATTCAACGTCGTTCTGATCTTGTTCTCCATGTCCTGCCAAGAGGGCGAGAACAAATTTGAGATTGCTTTATGAAAACACATGAGGACAATGCAATGCCGGGGCTAAGACATGTCATGCAACGTGTGTGCGCTTACTTTTTTGTACATGCTACACAAAAGGATTCCTGTGTAGCAGCATGACACCAAATGGAAAAGAGCTGACAGAGGAGAGCCTGCCGATTTAAAAAATTGGTTTTCTTCCAAGACACCTGAAGGTGCTTTCTTTTTTTTGTTGTTGTTTTACAGGGTTTAGCGTCCCAAAGCGACTTGGGCTATGAGGGACGCCGCAGTAAGGGGCTTCAGATAATTTCGACCGCCTGGGGTTCTTTAACGTTCACTGACATCACACAGTACATGAGCCTCTAGCATTTCGCCTCCATATACAGTACAACCTCGTTAATTCAAAGTCACCGGGACCGCGAGAAATCTTCGAATTAGGCGGGCTTTCGAATTAAACGAACACACCAAGAAATACGACTCAGGCAAAAAAATTTGTTGCAGGAACGCACTACCTTTATTCGGCATATTTTGAATTACTGAAAGTAATTAGAGATGCTGGTTTGGTGCATCCGGTAGTTTGCGGCTCTGAAGGTCATGTTCTGGAGTTGGTCAACTAGGTGAAACATTTCAGAACTTCCACCGTGGCACTCAACAAAACTGCGGTTCACGTTCAGCGATCCGATAACTTTACTGAGAGCAGGTGCTCGGGGAGGCTCGCTGGTGTCATCATCGCTATCGTCGCTGTCATCGCGCATGTTCGCAACAGCAGTAATCTCACTCTCAAAGTCCGAGTAGCCTGTCTGCTCATTACTCCCATAGTTCAGATACTCAGCGAAGCCGACTGCGTTGGATTCACCCTCCTCTGCGCAGAGTGCATTGATGCGGTCGCAACACTCTGCTCTTTCTTCGTCGAGCGCACATGGGTAGTCTGCATCGGCATCAACAGCGCTTTCACTGGAAAAACCAGCGTGTTCAAAACACCGCCTGATCAATGTGGGCTCCACTTGTTTCCAAGCGTACACCATGAGGCATGTGAATCCGAGGAGGTCAATGGAGCACTCCTTGCCATTATGATAGCAAAGGAGCATGCGCCCGAGCAGGTGGTGCCGATATATCTTCCTTGTGTGGTGAATGACGCCTTGGTCCATTGGCTGTGAGATCAAAGTGGTGTTCGGAGGTAAAAATACTATCCTGATGGCCTGGAGATGCTGGATGTCGCCATGTGCCGGGCAGTTGCCGACGACAAATAGGTCATTCCTGCCTGTGGCCGCGAACTTGCGGTCAAGTTGCCGCACGTACTCCTCAAATATTGCACCTGTCACCCAGGCTTTCTTACTGTGCCTGTACACGAGTTTATCCTTTGGCGGCAGCTGCACATTTTTGAAGCAGCGAGGCTTCCCCGTCTTCCCGACAACCAGTAGCAGCAGCTTGTGTTTACCGCACATGTTCGCGCCGTATAGCACAGTAATCCTGTCCTTGGCCTGCTTTCTACCCTTGATTGCGGTGTTCTTCACTGCGAATGTTTTTGTTGGCAGCATCTTATAAAAAAGCGCAGCCTTGTCAAGGTTGTAAATGTCATCTGCACCGTACTCGCTAAGCAGCGGCGCCAAAGTGTGCTTTTTCCAATCCTCAACAACGCTCTCATTAGTGCTGCCGCTCTCACCACAGACAGTGAGAAATGTCAAATTATTGCGTTCTTTAAAACGGCAAAACATCCGTTACTGCACTTGAATTCTTTGTGCCCAAGTTGTAGAGCTAGGTCGTTGGCCTTCTCCCGCAGTAGCGTTCCATTGAAGGGAAGGTGGGCTGCGTTTGCTTTCTGCAGCCAGCGAAGCAGAGCAGATTCCACATCTTGATACATGGGAGCCCGCACTCATGACCGCTTCGAAGAATATGTCTTGCCGTAAGCCTCTGGTATTTTCGACTTGTTGCTCAGTATTGTGGACAATGTCGAGAGGGGCACACCGTGCCTTTTAGCCAACTCTGTCTTGGAACAAGCGTTCTTGCCTGCTTTTTGGATCAAGCAAACTTCTGCTGCAACGTTAAAGTCTTGTACTTCGGAATTTCGTTCACTGGTACGGTCACAAAGCTAGCACTTCTGCACAGCCCCCCCAAAAAAAACAACGGCACAGTAGCCGACCCCTAACCGCCGCGCACAACACAAAGAAATGGCGCAGGCAAGACCTGCGTGGTGCTGGTGGCGACGTACAGTACTTGCAGCGTCGGAGGCACGGGGAAAGAGCGGCCGCGGTACAGAACACGTGCTCCCGGTGACGCTGTGCGAAGAGAGGGTGAAGCACGCCGTAGGATGGAGTGGGGGCGGGATCACGTGATAAAAACCGGTATGCCCGCCGCGTTGCAGTGAAGCACGTCTTCTCCTCAGCAGGCGCGCGTTTCGGCGGTCAGCGGGATGCACTGTGGACAGATTTTTGTGCCGTGAGTGCTCCGGCTGGGGTTCTTCGCCCATAAATCATCGCCATTGCTATGTGGCTTTGCCTTGCGGCTCCATAGGGCTGTCGTTTCGCCGGGTTTGTGGCGAAACATGGATCAGGCATTGCCGCATAGCACCCCAAATTTTCGAATTCACCGGGCTGGCGCAAGCCGCCTGTTTGAATTATCCGACCAAATTTACATAGGAAAATATGGGACCGCAGAAAACCTTCGAATTATCCGGGATTTCGAATTAACAGAGTTCGAATTATCGAGGTTTTACTGTAAATGCAACCGCCATGGCTGGCATCGAACCCATGTCTTTCGGGTCAGCAGCCAAGCACCATACCCACTGAGCCACCGCGGCGGCTACCTGTAGGTCAGTGGTGTAGCCAAAAATATTTTTCGCGAGGTGTTATATGCAGCCAGTAAAAAAAAAAGAAGAAAGAGAGCCTGCACCCAAACATCTTAGTCATTTTTCTGCTGTAATGAAGCCAAAGGGTTAGTTGTTTCGTTGACTGTAATATTTACATAAAAATAAGCACACACACAGCACTACAAGGGCCTCATTCATAAAGGACATTTTATTTTTCACACAAAAAAAGACAGTCGTAAGAAAAATCACGGATATTTACAATATTTTCACATAATATACAACACAAAAGCTTCTGCTCTACAAAAAAGTCAGCAACTGCGAACGAATGGCGTTTGTCAAAATTTCTTCCCCACGCATCTGAGCCTGCGCCCAGACGCAGAGGCGCGTTAAAAAAATGCACCTTTTATATTCGCGCTAGTTTATCATTTGAGGACAATGCAAAGGATGGAAAAGTAGGCTAACATAAAAAGGTATGTTTTATTGGGTGAACTATGCCTACAATTAAAAGGAATGCCAAGCATCGTCGTGCAATAGCGAAGAGTAACTATTTTCTACACTTCCTATAAGAACAGGAACTACTTTGTCAACAAATTGACACTCTTCTTATTTTTGTTTTTACATACTATACGATGTGTGAATAGCACGGGCAAAAAAAAAGGTTGAAAGGAGGGGGGAGAGGGGAACGCAGCGCTCAGAAAATTTAGGGGGTGCTCAGACACCGACACACCCCCCTTGGTTACGCCCCTGCTTTCGGCCAAAAATATTTTGTACTTTACACAACCCAATCCCGAACAGATATTGCAGCACTGCACCTGAATATGCAGTGAGCAATTAACTAGGCTGTATTGAAGCTCGTGGCCGTTTTTATTTTGCGAAAAGCAATGAAGTGCTTGTTATTGTTTGGAAAGCAAATTTTGGGTTCGGAGATATTTCTCCCGTAATACACATAAACTTCCTTCAACTGCAGTGATTTATAAGAAGCAACACAAACCACTATAAGGTGGTCCCTTCTGCCTAAAACCATATACCAAAAGTTTGTGCAAGTAAGCACACTTGTGCAGATGCTAAGGAACTGACTGTCCCAGAAGCACCTCACCTTATCTAATTAAAAATGATTCCTTTCTTAAAGACACGAAGGGAACATACCTCAACCATTTTGCCAATGTTGGCAATATGAGGAACTGCTTCACTGACAGCACTGTCTTGCTCCATCTGCAGGGAACAATAGATCAAAAAAGACATATGCATGATGTTCGGTACTGTTAGTGGACATCATACGCAAGATGTACAATTGCCAGCAGAAGCTCACGCCCAGCTGCCTGGTATTGACAACAGTGAGTGAAGAACGCACATTCTCTCATGCTTGGAATCATTTCAGCCAATTTGCTTGTGTGATGGCACTGAAATAAATATTTTTCCACAGATCTGCATCTCGTCAACATTTGCTGCCAACTGTACATCATATGCAAGATGTCAACATAAGTATGTTCATGATCAGCATACCGACAAAATTCAGTACTGTTCAGCAAATTTTCAACCAACATCACTTTTTCATTACTAAATGGGCTTTATGATGACTTTTTTCGTAATACAGAAGCATTTTCCACAACTTTACAGACATAATATAACACACGTCGAGACAAGCACCAAGCATATCCAGCACCCGGCGAAGCAAAATAGTGGAACAGTGTCTCTTTTGCACTTCACGCGCTTACTGTCCGTGTTGGGTACACATGCATAATGCAATCTCTAAGAACAGGGTGAAAAGCACGTATCTGTGCCTTTGAGACACGACTTTATAGCTGCAAAATTTTTTTACAACCCAGCCATTCATTTTCAGATGCATTTATTGCCACTCCCAAACGACCAGCATCAGTGTTATATACAGATGGACACCAGTAAGCGCACTTGGGTTGAGTAAAGAGAGTTCAACTCTCTTCGAGACAAGTGCATTCTGTAGCGCTAAGGTCTGCCATCTACAATGCACGAGTGACACTAAAGGCAAGTGCAACTTGTTCAAAGTGACACAAAACTGCCCATGTCACAAGGGCATTAACCCCATAGTGGACTTGGACAAGCCAGACTCGTCATAAACTGTCAATTCTGGCTACTGAGGAGTCCAGCCTGTCGTGTGTTTTCTGACACCGTGTCTGGTTTAAGGTAAGTAAGGCTCATCCCAAGCATTTTTTTGGTTTGCCAACAGATTAAAGTGGGGGTACTAAAAGACCATTTGGTACCGTTTTTGAAAAAAGATGTGTCCATAAGGGAGTTGTGATGTAAAAATAACAAGCACAAAAGCTGAAACACTACACCAGAACCAACATCTTACTTTTTTAAATCCTGAGCCACTTTAAAACATCTTCCTCAAGTACCCCTTGCAAGGCTCCATGAGCCTGCTTTGTCCCTCGCACCCAATGCCATTGCATTGGCTTCGATTTTTTTGTGCTTTGACACAATCACGTTCAGCACTGATGCCGGTAATCTAAGCTCACTGCCAACATCGATCCGTTTCTTCTTCTAGTTATGGTCAATGACTGCTACAGTACACAGCTTTTCCTGCAAGGACAACGGCCTGCACTTTCTTGACACCTTGGCTGCCACCTGATGGTCACTATATGAAGAGGCAAGTAAAGAGGGGCCATAGGGACTGCCAGTCTGGCAGCGCACATGTGGCAGTGATGATGAAAATGATACTGTCGGCAAGCTCACTGGATAAGGTAATCAATGGGAAAACCCACAGCAAGCCAAAAGAAACACATGTCTCGCTACACTGCCAATACATGCAGGAATTTAATGACCACAGGATTCTTGGAGGCTCTGTGTTCCAGGTGAAAACCACTGCTCAGAGCGCCATTTACTGTTTACGACAGTATTCCAGCATAAGTGCTCACTTGGCTGGCCGAAACCGAGTGCCATTGCTATCGCTCTCTGTCTGCTGCATAGAGCAAACATGTTGACTCTGCCAGACGCCAGGAGCGGAAAATCGGGGATGCGTAGTGGCGTTGCCACGTGACCTGGCCGGACAAAGCAGCACAAAGAAGTGGCCATGGCGGCTGACTACTGCTGCACTTCTGCTTTTCATGTTGCACAGGCCCAGGCTTGGCCTGCTCGTGTATCAGTACACCCTCCATTGGTCACAAAGTTTATCACGCGGTCAGAGTTCAGCAAAGTTATGAACATTTTTACTGGAAAACAATGGTATCCAGGAGTGCATGAAATGAAAACGCATTTTTACAGCCCATAATTTTGAGCATATGAACTGGGTATCCACAAGATTCTACTGTACACGGAGGCCAAGCAGAAACATTGCAGGGAAAAAAAATTTAGCTGGCTAGACTTCTAAAACAGTTCTGAAAAAGCTGCTCCTTGACACAGAGTGGATGGTGGCGGATTCACAACCAAAGAATGGGCCCAAAAAGGGGCCAGCATAACACAATAGTCCCCAAAGGTTATGCCCTCTCAGAATCTCACCTGTCTCGTGAGGCTGCCCCCAAGGTTCATCGTTCCCGAACCAGGCTTTTTTGTCTGCAGCCACAGCATGGCAGTCGAGGTCAACTTGTAGTGTGCATTCCGGCCACTCGATTTTTCCTGAAAGCATCAACACCGTAAACATGCATGCCTACGCTGGCAACACAAAGAAGGGCACTCCCCACTTGACTCGCTGCGAGAAACGCCTGAGGGTCGCGTGCTCTTCTTTTGAAGGGACAGTGAGGACTAATTTACCCAGTTCTTTTTCTTGCTAAAAATTGACTGTTTAGCTCTTTATGGCTTTGTTGATGCTTGTTTGAGAGCAAATTACTCACTTATTGCTGAAGAAATTGAGTATAAAATGAAACAATCCGACCGCATCATTCGATTCGAACTACTGATGTCAGTAAAGAAAGGGTCACCACTTGGAAGTGAATGGAAATGTGGCCTAGCCTCAGATTTGCAACAACAAAAAGAGTTGTGGCGTCACTGCAGTCTGACTGAAAAAGGCCAGTGGCAGCAATATCTGTACAATTGTATCATGATGTTACGAGCACAGTTGATACAAATTCTCCAGGGGAATTACATTGTGCACAATGTGCACAATTTGGGTGTTCCGAACACTCTCCCATGCCACTTGATCGCCAGTGAGATTAGTAAGCAGCAACGAGTGGCTGTTAATAAATCCTGTTAGCCCTAAACAGGTCTGCATGAACATTTCCCATGCTTCTACATACAGATTTTGTTCATATCGTATGATATGAATATCTTTCGCAACCTCGCGAATTTGCATCATCGAAATTTTACTATATTTTATTTTTTGTCTTCTGTAGCTTTTAAAAACTCTGGTTTCAGCAAACACAGCTAATCATTATAATGTGGAAATCTAACAATTGACTAACTTCAATCTGTTGTGTGTCCCTAATATCCGAAACTGAGTGAAGCAAGCTACAAACAAAACTATGACTTGATATAAAAATAGCCTACATACAAAACGCTCCTTCAGGCCTCAAAATTTCAGTTCTATTCGCCGTAACAATAGTTGACAATGCACTTCCAGTCATGCCATACTGTGCCTCTTTGAAAACCCGAGACACTTTGTAGACAACAAGGATAGGGATGATACTTCCCTGCTCAATTGGATTAAATGGTGAGAGAACAAGTGAGCAGATTTCGCAAGATGATAAAAGTCATATGAGGTGCACCTAAGCTGGTCTCACTAAGAAGTGAAAAAAGAAAAAAAAAGATGGCGCAACACAAACCACTGTTCTTACTTTTTTTCACACTCCTGTGCATGCATATACAGTCAAACCCACATATAACGGCCCCACTTAAGACGAACTTTCGCTTATAACGAACGAGAACTGCGCGACTGCCAAAATATATATTGTTCCAATGGCACAAAATCACACGTATAACGAACGTCATTAAGCCCTGCTGATCGGTTACAGCGAACGGACGGCGTAAACCCAGCACCGCGATGAAAGATAACCTGCCTCCGACCCCTTTGTGCGCCCGGCGTGCAGTATGTTTTCTGGCCGAGCCTCATCCCAAACTGCCCGCCTCGTTTCGTGCCGCTCTCAAGCGAACTACCCTTTCACCGCCGACGCGCCTTCCAAGATCGCCTTTCCACCACTCCTCGCAACTCCGCTTCACTCTCCTCACACTCTTGCAAATCTGCACGCGGCCTCCGCGATCAACCGCGCTTCTGCCGATCGCGGAGGCCACGCTCTGTGAAGCAGGCCTTCCGTGGGAGCCAAGAGGTGGCTGCACTGACGCTCACGGATGCCCCTCATTGGTCTCTCCACTGGCACTGTGCATCTGTATCTTTAGCTGGACTGGCTTGATTGCCGCCTGTGTGTGTTGCACGTCTACCCCATCGCGCGTTTTTGTCACTCTTGTTGCGGTGCGGACGTTTCGTTGGCTTCGTTCAAATCTCGGGGCCCTGGTTGTTGGCGGACGGGAACACCGTGCCCATTTCCATTGTATTCAGCGGTAAAGATGACGAAAGCGACCTGGGCGGAGGTGACGGCCAATGGCGAGCGGAACTCCTTCCGCAAGGCCGGCTTCGTCGAGTGTCTGATGCCGAGCCTGATGTTTCGGGAGATAACCAGCCCGGCGGCGATTTGTGGCAGCGCGTCATCAACTCCGACATGGGGGGGTCATGACACTGGTTGGAATGATTTTATTTCTGTCGATGACGACGCCGACACCGCGGAACTGTGCACGGACAAGGGCATCGTTTCTGAAGTGCGGGACGAGAGTGACGCGGAGGAATCGGATGAAACTTCAGAGCCAGCACCCATAAGCACACCTGTAGCAATGGGTTACATAGGGAGCCTCAGACAACTTAGTCTACGCCAAGGGCCTCTGCAAAGATCACGCTTCTGCTTTAAATAAACTGGAAACCTCCCTCATCGGATCTGCGCCTCAGCAACAGACGTCCACCATGGACTTTTTCGCAAAGAAAAAATTTTGTGTTTTGACAAGCAACTGTCTTTAAAGCTGTGGTCCACTTACTACGAACTTCGGGATATAACGAACAAACGCCGCGTGACCCTCATGTTCGTTATAAGCGGACTCGAATGTAATTGATGCACAAGCACTGAATTAAGCTACAAGAAAGGAATGGTCAATGGGCCTACCTGCACTTCAACGACATGGATGGAGTCCCAGCTGCCCATGATCTTCTTGGAGCCATCGCCACCCTTCTTGATGAGCACCACGCCAGCAAAGCCGTGGTCCAGGTCCCAGAGATAGACGGACGAGACCCCGCCCTCAAAGTACATCTCCCGATACTGGTCAAACGCCTTGTTGGCGTCCACTTCCAGCTTGCGCAGCCGTTCTGATGGAAGCGCGCCGTCCTCCAGAGGGGGTTCGTAGTTGTTGCTCCATGGGGACCTGCGACCCAAAGGGTAATCATTCATTAACCATTTTGCTCCGCGCCATAGGCCATCCGTCATATATGACCAACGTTTTGAACAAGCTGCACCACCTAGTTTGCCTCTATAGCACCAACTATTTGGTTTCAGTTTTGTTTTTTTTTCATTTTCTAATGTGAGGAGGCGACATGGAAACTTTGACCGGACGTAATTCGCTGAACGGTGATCGTGAAATCCGTTTCACTGTGCTTCGAAAGACCACACCGAGGACTTTCATCAGTTCTGATAGTCATTTTTTTTTCTTACAGTATGTCAGAGAACGATATGAAATGGCCGGATTTCAGTTCTGGCAGTGAGACTGTCTCAGAGGCCCGGGACATAGCTTGTGCTCGCACGTGTTTTGTTTCACCATTCAAGTTGTATTGTATGTAGTGCGCTTAATTTGTAAATGATGAGAGGGGTTTTATTAGGTGCTGAAGGGTCCTCGCAACATACTGCCTAAATGTTTTACAAATGCGCAAGCACATTTTTTATTATTGTGATGGCAAGGAAGGCCACGCCCCCTTTACACCACTAGAAACCATTTGCTACCAACCGAAAAAAAAAAAAAAAAATGGAGAAAAGGAGGAACTGCAAGCTCTGCTATAAGTTTGGTTTATGGGGGTTAACGTCCCAAAGCGACTCAGGCTACGAGGGACGCCGTAGTGAAGGGCTCCGGAAATCTTGACCACCTGGGGTTCCTTAACGTGCATTGACTTTGCACAACACACGGGCCTCTAAAATTTCGCCTCCATCGAAATTCGACCGCCACGGCCGAGATCAAACCCGCGTCTTTTGGGTCAGCAGCCAAGCACCATAACCACTGAGCCACCGCAGCGGCGCAAGCTCTGCTATAAAAACCAAGAACAAGACTCAGAATAAGTGTAATGTGCAGCACATTCCAGATCTACCTCCACTTCATGTCCTCACACAACTGCCACGGAAAGTGCAGTCCATTATGTACACAGCTGAAAATTGCAAACAGTAGCTAAAAACATGTGCAACATTTTGTATACTATATCAATTTTTTTTGTGACCAACTTCTGGCTCAGTGCAGCGGCTTACTTTTGTTTTGCTTGTGTTTATTTATGTTACCAGCAGATTTAACCAAAAAAATTTCGAAAACATTTGCATGCACAATTCTGGCATTTTTTACATTCAGAAGATCCAGACAGATGCGTTACAATGCACAGTGAATTTGGCACTTCTTGAAGAAATAATGTTTACAGTAGATTTCCATTAAAATGAACTCCGTTAGGACGAATCCTCAGATAAGATGAACAAGTGAGACCAGTTGGTCGGTTTCCCATGGAGCTTAATGTAAAAAAAAAAAAAGATCCACTGAACTGTTTTGAGTGTCATTTGGTCAAGACGAGAGTTTGCAGCAACCGCAAACCATGGCGACCCCACGTAATGGCACTCAATGACTGCCAAGGAAAGAAAAAGAATATGAAATACTTCAGCGCAAAAAAAAAAGAAACCCCCACGAGAGGTTTCTCTGCACCCTCATGCAAAACCTCGGGGAAGCCGTTTTTGGGAGCCCGCGTTCTGGGGGAACGCTCTCTTGCCGGTGCGGAAAAGGCAGGGCACCATCATGCTTGCTTTGCCGCAATGGTCATCTCTCGCCATCGCGTGCGTCTTATGTACCACGTGTTGCCTCCCATAGATTAAAAGAGGCACACATGCACAAAGTGCACCCGCTCATTGACTAGGGCCTTCTGAACTCCAAAACCACATTTTCAATTGACACGGAGTAGCAACATGCATTATCGCAACACATAGATGGACAGATATTGACGGCGCACAGCGCATGCATTGCCTGCGGCGGACGGGAAGGCATGTGGAGCACCTGTATGTAGTGTTGGTAACAGCTATGCTGCGGAAGGAGCGGGATAAGAGAGATGCACAGCTACCCTACTGAGCACCTTCGAAGCACATGAAGCAGGATGGAAAACAAAAACAGAAAGAACACACACTAACAGATGGCAGCTGCTGTTGGACACAGTGAGGAAAAAAAGTAAAAAAAAAAACTAGACAATGCTATTTTCAAGACTGATAATGTAAGCTTGTTTCTTGCCCCCAGTGTTCAGCTCACTTCATGCTTAGTGCAATAAATGCTCTCTTTGCAATTACCCTTTCTCTGAAAAGCTACTTTATTCATTGTTTTCATGTAACATGTATATCAGGGGGTCTCAAACTTTTTTGCCCCAAGGAACTCCAACAGCCTTCAAAATGTGCCAAGGAAACCCTCCACCCCCCATCACAATCGGTCATTACAGGCATCACAATTGGTTGATGTTACTTGTGAATGAATAATTGCTTTTTTTTTTTTGCTGCTTCATTCACTTTTGTAAGTACAGTGTTTACTCTCGTAATTTGTGCACTTTTTTTCTTTATATTAGGGCTTCCAAAAAGGGGGTGTGCAAATTATGCAAAAATTTTCTGAGCATGTCCTAAAACCTCTACAAAGGCCGTAGCACGCAATATGTACTGTATATTGCCACCTATACGTAGACGTCCCACCTCGCACCTCTCACTGGCCAACAAAACAGTTGACTCCAAATATAAGATGTATACCCCCTCCCACACCACCCCAAGTTATGTATTTCCCGCGGGATGGCATGACGGAGCGTGCGCAATAAGCTAGCAATGATACAATTGCCAAGCCAGCAGTGGGAGGCAAAGGAGATAACAGGCGATAAAACAATGCGCTCACATGCGGCCTGGCTGATTAGCGGAAAACCGAACAGCAAACAGTACGGTAGTTTCGGATTCGGACGCACGTGTTACTGTTTGCCCGGGAAAGCGACCGCCAGTGCGAGCAAGCCGGGTAAGCTGCACACGATTTGTGCCCTTGCCGCTCCCACCTTTCACTACCGCACACAGCGACGCAGTTGCGCCGTTCTTCCCAAGCCTGCCTTGCACGCACCCACGTACATGCTGCTGGGCTGGTGCAGCAGAGAGCGCAATATACGTGAGTAAAAGTTTTTTCTTTTTAAAAATCCAGGTAAATAAGCTAGGGGTGCTCAAATTATGAGCGGGTGCAAAATAACGCGAGTAAATGCAGTATTTATTTAGTTTTTTTTTCAGCTTTAAGCGTCCAGTTTTTACTCGATGTCCATCGCTCACTCATGTTTAGAACTAAGCCCCAGGACAAAAATGCAGAAAAACTAGACACGTTCCCCCACATTCGCACACTTATCTGGCTGGGCTGCGCACAGAATCACGTGACACCTTGTCTGGCTGGCTTTCATTGGCTATCTGCCGCTCACCGCTCTGGCATCAACATGGCTTCAGCGTGCACTTCACGCTTCAGAAGCACTGCAGGCTTCAGGGGCACTTCTGTTAAGATGAACTTCTCATAAGACGAGCAAATTTCCTGGTCCCTTTCTGTTCATCTTAATGAGAGTGGACTGTAGCATTTTAAAACAAAAAATCTCATTTTTTCACAGTAGGAAAGAGGTAACAAGAGACCTTCAGATAAAAAAAAAATCCAGGTCTGTCATCACAGACGATAATTCAGTAGAGCCCCATTAATTCATAACAATGCATTCACACAATAAACAGACAACTGTAGATCATCTGTATGAATTTACTGCCTCACGGACTGCTAAAACCTCACTATCGAACATAGAGTAGGTAGTGCATTTCATCCAATACAGATGATTAATCAAAATGTAATAATCAAAGGCATTTCGAATATGTTAGGTGATTAATTACCACAAATGTCTGAACGAGGTATCCACCTGGCCAGATAAAATCCAACCTCAGAAGTGGTTCCCTCCCCATTTACACTGGCAGTCTAATTATATATCCTGACATCTGTCATCCATTTTCTTTCTAATGCCATTGTACCTTTCACTAAGTAGCTTCACACTTTCGTTGTGTTTTCGTTTGTCCTTTTCTTTTTCTCTATTCTCCTTCACAATGCCCCACTGCTTCAGTATGTAAATACACATATAAATAAACTATGCACCATTGCGACTTTCTAGCCGTTGGGTCTACCATTCCCCCAACTGTGTCATGAGCATATCTTGAAGAGTACTGCCTTCCATAATCACCATAGCAACAGGTATATTTAAAAAAAAAAAAAAAGGTTGCATTTCCAATCCTCTGTTACGGTACCTCTTATAAAGTTACAAACACTATCGGATATGAACACAACCGGACACAAACGCTGCTGGCAAAGCACTTGCTATCTGTGACGAACAAATGTACCTGCACACAACAGGCAGCAAAAAGCAAGTTTCATGAGTTATTTACAAGCCGTACATAGCTGCAGGATAAAGTAATCTTGTCATGGCACGATAAAAACACAGCTTATGAGAGCGATTTTCCTTTTTTTTTTTGCCATTTCACTACTGCAGACAATTTACAATACCTTCAAGCATAAAAAAAATGTGGCCCATAATAATGGCACCGAACTATACCAAGGAACTTCCCCAAAGGCACGTTCCCACGAAAGAGGGCCATTAAAGTGCTGATAGACACGGCCACCACAAAAGAACCACGTCAAACAAGCTAAGGTTTCGCACTTTCCCCATGCACCTGCTGCTACATCTTCATTTCAAGTTCCTATTTTTAGGATGAAGATGGAAAAGTAATTCAACCTGACAGCAGCATGTGACTTGGGCATCCTTGTGTATTTTACACAAAAGAACTGCGATGAATCACACATCTTGGTAAACCTTAAACACTGCAAAATGATTAATGTTACCTGTAAGAATCGCCATCTCTATTGTAGTCGCAAAGCAGATAGTCCTTGTTACACTTTTTATCAGTGGCTATCTTCAGAGGTTGGTCGACTGACGACAGAAGCTCTTCACAAAGTCCAGGCACCTAAAAAAGAAATGAACAACTTAACATTGCAAGCATAAAAAAAAAAACGCATGCTAATAAAAACATTAAAAAGGCAGTATAAAAAGAGCAGAAAAAGGCATATTCATGGAAAAGGAGTTTTGAGCCAATGGAACATAAAAGAGACCACAGACAAAGGACGAGCATTTCAACCTTAGTTGCCACTGAACATGCATAACTCATTTTTAACGAATCCGTCTTTCATGCTGCAGTGATTGAAATCGCTTGTCAAGCACAACAATTTATGGGCGCCTGCAAGGCCCGAGCCAGCTGCCTGTGGTGACATCACTGGGCATTTTTTCCCCTCTTTTTAGTAATTTTTTTGCTCTCTTTTGAAACATTAATATAATAGTATAACCGCTTGTGAGCAGTAGGCAACTTGTCTTGTGCTCTAATAGTGGTCATTTCATTAACAGAAATTATGAGGACCAGCCGCTCAACTTACTCACTGGCAAAACATTGTCATTCAGGAAGTGTACGGCAGCTGCATAGCGAGTTTCTGCAGTTATTTGGCATCCATGTTATTAACTCTTAGCAATCTAAACTGACTATATATGGGAATTTGTTGTACCTTTAATATGAAACATCAAAGTAACTTATAATGATAAAAGGTTTAGCAATGCACCTTATAAACATGCTTGGACTAATTAGATGTGTTGCATGGAAAGGGGAAAAAGATAAATGCAAAGCCAACAGGGATGTGGTTATTATGGCATATAAGCACTTATCAAAATTATAGATAAACAGGGAAGATAGGGTACAATTTCCCACTGCAGGCATTTGCATTTTTCATCAGGGACATATACCCTGCACTGGCATCATTCAAGCACTTTCTCAGTTAGCTGCGTGTGTTATCCAACAGAATCCTTTACAAGAAGGAACAATTAAAAGAGCACCATTCAAGTTCCCAATACAGGCGTGCCTTTCAGGATTGTACAAATCTGCAATTGTGACTTGCTGAACACTGTTTACTTCAAAAATCACAAATACTTCGTAGCAAATTTCCAACTTAAAAAACCAGACAACACTACAGAATTCTAAAACAATCTTGGAGTTGACTGCTTCCAACAACAAAGAGCTGTTGAACAGCTCATTAAAATGCACGTATCCTCCTTACTTACACAGCACCTCTAACGTCTTTACATGGCACTGCATTGTAAGAAGCCCGCTAACAAGATTTTGTCCGAGTTAAATGCCAACTCGCTCAGCTTCTTAAAGCCGAAAGAACACTAAATACGAATTCTTAAAAGAACGAATCGCGACAATAAGCCTGAAAGTAACATACATTTTTCGCATACCATCGCTTTTGCATTAATACTGACAGAACACTGACACACACCAAACAATACAATTGTTACATGCGATAGTTAAAGAACTCACCAGGTCTATTAAATCGCTCAGGTTTTTCTCTATCTTCTGAGGCGGCAACCTCCTCATGAGGTCGAGGGCGGAGTCGAGCTGTTGTTCTGTCTGTAAAGAGAGGCACCACACACACACACACACAGCATGCTTACAAAAGTGCCAGCGCACGGGCACAACTGCAACACGCGCAACACGGATGGCTCGAAATAGCGCAACGGAAGCAGCGGAGCTAGACGTAGTAGAAAAATACAAAACGAATGCCATGTTTACATTGCAAATGAGATTGTTATGAAGATTTACTGCGCGCTATGTGTTGCCTCCAAAGCACTTCGCTAGTCCAGTTGCGCTCCCGGTGGGCTATCCTCAAACGTGGCCGTCAATTCGTGCGCAGTAGAGCGCATTTCTGCTGTCGTCAAATGCGACGATCATTGAAATCCTTCGCATGGTCTGATATCGCTCATAGACGCGAGTCGAGATAAAATAACTACACGAACCAGCGTAAGTTCAACGCGCAGGTTTGATGGCTGTTCTCCACGGCATTAAACACCTCCATTATAAGACATAAACCTTGATGAAGATGGGAAAATTAGACGACAGTGCTCGCTGCTTTATGAAACACTACTTAAAAGTGTGCCGGCGGTGCTGACTTAGGCTTAATCCTGCCATCTCCTTCTAGTTTTATCGGCTTACATTAGCAACGACGGGACAAGCGAAGCAATTTCAACTGTCCATAGCAGGCCTAACAATTTCTTGAGCGCGGATCACACGGGCGGCGAATAAACTTACCGTCATTGTGAACTTTGCGAGCAGAAAATAATTTGCCAACGCCCTCTGAAAGCAAACGGAAGTGGTAACACCGCAACACTCGTATCGGCCCAAGGGCCAAGTCGGCCTCATAAACTACGGAAGTCAACAAGCGGGCAGATTAGCCAGGAATAGTCAGGACCCGTTCTCATTTTCCGCTATTCTTTGTGCAATACTAGATAGACATCATACAGCTAGCTAACTCAGAAATAGTTTACAATTTTTCGAATATTTAAATTCGGCTTACATTTACACGACGTAAATAAGCCTCATACGTCGCTCAAAATTGAGACAGTTTATCCGTTCATGTGAAAAAAAATTTTTTACATAAAAATTATAGTTGTAATTTCTCCTATTTGCTGCTGATTTATAAAGTGGGCTAACGTTCAGTATTCATTCGTCACGCGAATGGCGAACACTAGCTAGCCATGCTGGCCACAATGAACTTCCTCTATCACGCAATGGCGTCTGCGCCGTGATCAGACAAGCGCAGTGAACAGTTTTTTGCTGGTTTTCTCTCAGACAGGATTAAATATTGATGGTTTTTATTCCGCTTTGAGACGTCACTTGCTTTCGCCATAAGAAGCCAATGCTTTGCGCCTGAAGGAATCCAAGCTTTGCTGACAGTCCGCTGTAGCCGCCGCGATGAGCCGTAGTTCAAATGATTCCGAAGAAGATGGTGAGATTGATCGCGAAGAAACACGCTATAGGATGCTTACGAGCAGTGTTCCATCTCCCGCAAAGGACTACGTTGACCAAGCGGATGAAAGGTAAGCTCTGGTATTTGCAGCGTAATTTGTGATTCTAGTGCAAGCGCAGACGAATGAACACACAAGCGGGGCCACAAGCGGTTCATTCGCCCCTTCCCAGTCGGTCCTCAGTGGGTTGGACATTTGCCTTGGCTAGTAGTCATTTACTGGAGCGCAGAATATGCTGAAGCTCCTGCCTTAAAGCCTAATATCGATGTTGTTTGCCGATTGTCCGTAATCGAGTGTAACTGCTGATGCTTGGAATTTACATAATGAAGCGGCTGTGATCCACATTGCGTTCCCTGTGACAATGGCTTTCTTGAGGAAGGTTTAAGATGCTACACTGCATGGACAATGCTTAACATGGAGGCTTTCATTTCTATGCGAGTGCTTTCAGCGATAAAATGACACTTAACGAGGTCCCGGTGATTTTTGTTATCTTCTGCAAGATTACTGCCAGTACTCAACTTATTTTGAGAATGTTTGAGGCTGCTTCTAATGATTTTTTTTTTGTGGTACTCATTCGAGAGAGCCACCATAGCGCTTCTGCTGAAAACAGGCTTGCACTGAAATGTCAAGAGACTGGTGTTGTAGGCTATTATTTTATTGTTTCTTGTTAGCTTATGCTCTAATCGGCCAATTCATAACCAGAAAGTGGCATGGCAAGCAACACATCGTCTGATGTCAAAGGATGGGAAGAATCTAAATGGAATCATCACAAATACTGGCCTTCGGTGTCTCTCATGTGAAGCACCCAGTTCCTGCAGAATAAGCTTCTTCGAATTTTTCTTTTTTGTTACGGTTCTGCAGTTGCCTGCCTGCATTTTTTTTTTTTTACCCCAGCAAGCATCTATTTTTGTATCTTCCATAGCGAAGTTGTGAAGTTTCGCTCTGCTCATGTATTCTTTGCATGCTCGTTGCACAGTGACAGCTATGACACAGAAGATGGTGGGGAGGACATGCTGAATATACAGCCTCCCCAGGCGACCATAGTAATTCCCAAGCGTGACCGAAGGGACCGCAAGAGAGATAGGCATTCAAGAAAACATGAATGTGAGCAGGACACCTTTTATCTTGGATTCATTGTGCTTACTCTTTTCTTTTCTAGTTGTCAGTGCATTCTTGAAACCATGTTTTAAAGGGCCCCCTATAAATACATTTGAACATTTTAAATCAGCAAGCTCACTACTTAGGATACATGGCCATGACTGTCTTCGGAGTACATTATTGCTCCACACATTGTAGGGTACTCGAAAATGCAAACAATATACTGTAGTGGCAAGGTGGCAGCAGGACCAGGCTTTTTTTTTCTGTTGCTGCTTCCAGGGCTTGTATAGAATGTGCTATGATGTTGTGCTCAGAATGCAGTGTGATTGATTGCAAGAAATGCCACATGAAAAAAAAAATACAGCCTATGGCACCATTATAGTAGGCATGTGGCTTGAGTAGGGAGGGGCACAGGATGTGGCGGAAACAAAATTAAGCACTACCATGACACGGGGTTTCAGCACGGTCCTGTGTAAGCGTACATTGTAGGGTGAACATGAACATCAAGGATAGAGCATGCCAGTAAGTATGAAGCAGAGTTTTGTTGTTTCGGTTGTCTGTAATGCAGCTTTTAAAAATTTTTTTCCTGAAAAACACTTTTTTTCTTAGCACTTTGAAGCCATAAATAAGAGATTACAGGATCTTCAGGTTGTTATAAAGGGCAAAAAACACTGTTGAACTATTTTTCAGTGCATTCTGAACTTTTGACTGTGTAGTATGTAGCAAATTGTGACTTTTCTGAGGCTGCATGGGACAATTAGACCTTGTCTCTGCGATTTGTGTCTTCCTAGGACTGTTACAAGCACTAAGGGGTATTTAGTAGTGCCTTACCGCAGGTTAATGTGCACGTGAATCCACTTTTCATGACTGCTATGCTGAAACCTGCTTGCACTGACTTCCACTTTTATGAAAACTGCTAAGGGGGTGAAAAGTGATGAGGCTTCAACTGTACTGACCAGATGACAGCACAGCTGCTAAACAATAGCCAATGAACAGCTTCCTGTGACAGAAAACCTCCTTCGATAGCTGCCGCTCTTGCAGTTTCGTCGTCCAATGGATCGACAAATTTTCCATTGTCGAAGGTCTCAAGAGCATAATGAAGTGGTTTAAGTGCCCCTTTAACATCTCTCTGAAGGAATTTAGCAGCAGTGCCATCGCTACAATTAGAAATTTGCCACGGATTATTTTGCAGCCTCACACAGTCGGAGCAAGGATCGCCAGCCGAGCAGCCGAGATCGGAATGGTGGGCATCGGGAAAGCCGACGTGGCGGCACCGAGAGTAGTAACCACAGTAGGAGCAGCAGCAATCGAAGTCGCGAGAACCGCGAGCACGAAAGCCGGCACCGACAGGCCTACCGAACAGAGGAGAAGGTGGCTCGGCCGACGGAGTCGCGCTCTGCCAGGAACGAGGGCGGCAGCAGCAGCGGCAGTAGCAGCAGCAAAGAGCAGGCAAGGACTGTTGGAGGTGGAAAAAAAATGACAAAAACTGAAAAATAAGTCAGCTTTATAGTGATTTTCAGGTGGTACGGTACACTTTTTTTTTACAAAGCGCTATCGCTGCTTTGAAGCTGCCTCGGAGTCCTGCAGTGAGCTCTGTACATAGGATTGCATGTTCCTTATTCATAGCATGTTTATTCTGTGATAAAACTTATTCATTATTTATTTGATCTTATTTAGCTGGCTGTGGCATTGTGAAGTTGATGTGCAAAATTAATGTTTGCTCAACCCTGTTTCTAGCAAGAGAACGAGCGTGTATACTGTGTTTCATACATAGCAGCCAAAGCTGCGGAGGCTGCAGAAGCAGTGCGTCCACTGAACCATATTACTTCACCACATATCATTCGTTCTTTTAGGAGTCTCTGCGAGTGTTTGGACGAAAACAAAGAGTGGTATAAAACGAAGTGCTTGCTTTGGGAATTACGGTCTAAGCTGTGAGATGCTCATTGTTCAGGCCGTATGGCTATAATCTTCACTTAGTGTGAACTGCTTTTTAGGCGTAGATGGTGTCAGGGTGATTCGCCCTACCAGCTGCGTATTATACTGCCATGTGTGATCCTTCTCGAAGTATCAATAATTCGTGGGATGAAAATGTGGCAAGAGGTAAAATGAAGTGCACGAGGTTGCCAGTCATGGTACTTGAGATTTGTCGCAGTGAAATATGCTGTGTTCACTTTGGTTGTATGGCGAACTACTTTTTGGACATGAGCTTAGCCTGTGCAAACAAAATTGGTAAATTGGTTGTTGGGGAAAGGAAATAGTGCAGCATCTGTCTCACCTCTCGGCAGGCACCTAAGGCCATAAGGGAAGGGATAAAGGAGGGACTGAGAGAAGAAAGGAATAAACAAGTGCCGTAGTGGAGGGCTCCAGAATAATTTCGACCACCTGAGGATCTTTAACATGCACTGACATCCACAGCACACCGGTGCCTTTGCGTTTTGGCTCCATCGAAACGTGGCCGCCGCAGCCGGGTTCGAACCCAGGTACTCCGGATCAGTAGCCGAGTGCCCTAACCACTGAGCCACCGCAGCGGGTGCCTGTGGAAACAGGCGCGCTAGTTTTGGCAGTGTTGACTGCTATGTATGAAACTGAGCATAGTGTGCATTATGATTGCTGGGTTAGGTTATTCAAAGCATGAAAAAAAAAGAAGACTGCTGACTCTTTTCGAGTAGCATGTTAGGCAAAGTGTCTAAAAGAAAAGTGTTTGAAGTTATTGAGACAGCACAAGACATTTGATGACATTATTGATTAACGGGCCAGCTAGTGCCTTACACAGCATCAACCCACTTTTCGAACGATCAGCCCACCACTTTTCATGTTGACAAATACAAGCAATGCAATCATTCTTGGCTGTAATAATAAAAAAGTAGAAACATAGTCATGTAAAGGTAGGCTTCAAGCAAAAGGCATAAAGTGGGCCTTGGAAAAAACATTAGGTGTTACGCTGTTATGTACTCCTGTAGTGACTAGAAATAACTTTGCATGATAGCCATTAGCGCAATAAGCAGGAGCATGCTTCTTTGGGAAGAACAAAGCAGCTATTTTGTGCAGTTGATCTGTACAGTTTTTTGTGGGTTTCTTTCTACTCATATCTGCACCCTGCATTGTGTACACTACCCATGGTTTTCGTTTCAAAGGAGTGGCATATGCTTGTTTTGTCTGCCTGTTTTTGGAACCTGAGAGGTAGGTTCTTTGTTTTTCTTTTTTAAACACAGAGTCCGTCAAATTGCAGCGTTCAGCCCACATGCAGAGTTGACAAATGCGCGCCATCAGCTTATCCAGGCATTTGCTTTTCTATTAGCCTCCTTGCTGAATATGGTGCTGGGGTCCAGTACAAAACACAGACATGGGGAGGATTGCAGTACCCAGCCCACACAGGCTGGCCAGCCTTGCAGTGCATAGGCATGGTTGCTAGTTTTGCTGTTTCCTGGTATCATAAGCTTAGCAGTTCCCTAAACGTGCAAAAAAAAAAGGCTGTCACAAGTTGTCTTGTGCTAATGTAGCACAGCAGTGCAAGTGGCAGTAAAGCGTGTATAGTACAAATAAATTTTATTGATTTCACATGACTTCTCATTTGCTGTTTTTTTGTTTTTGTTTCTTTTTCTTAACTTTTTTAGCTCTGGTATTGGCATAACCATCATGACAGTCAATATTTTCTCAGAAAACATGCCCCCATGGTCGATTTGTTTCTTATGAATGCCTCGGTAGGAAAGACTGTACCTACCTTCACTTGCAGGGACGTTCAGAATGAACCTTCTCATAAGCTCCTATTTCAGTATGGTGCTCAAACACACGACCACCGCCTTAGATGTTTAGAAGGAACCGTCAGGGGATTAAATTTGCAGTCAGTTTGCAGTGCTTGGGAACATACAGTAGTGTTTTCTCCTGCTGGTTCATTGTTTTTCAGGCAGTGAGCAAAATCGACACTTGCCGAGTTCTCTTTCCGTTTTTTTTTTTCCGTGTGTGTGCATATATGGGCAGGGTTCATTTCCCTTTGATGTTCATTGTGAACTGACAGGTGTCATTCGTGGGTGTGATGCAGGTGCGAGCCGCTCCACCTCCTCCTGCACCTTCACGGGACTTGGTTCGCAGTGTGCAGAGGGAAGCAAAGGAGGCGAGCCGCACTGAAGTGCGTGACGCCAGGGAGAAAATCCGGGAGGCAAAGGAAGCCCGGGAGCAGAGGGAGAGGGAGCAGCGGGAGCGAGAAGAACGAGAGCAGTGAGTCCCATCTCCAGATGCCAGTTTCTCTTATTGGCTGCCTGAGTAGTTCTCAACACTCCTTTTTTTTTCCTCATGTTATCTGTGAAAGGGTCTTCAGTCATGCCGCGTTGCTTTGTACAATGCAAAAAAAAAGTTTTTTGAATGCTTACTAAAATTGTATGCAAGGCAACAGGAAAATTGATGCTTGTCTGCGCTTTCTGTTGTAATTTTTGTTCCTTGACATTTTTCAATTTGTTCATAGCTTTTTAAATTCCTCTTCTTGTAGTGACCTTCAAGAGAGCATTACAGTATCTCTGAATGAATAAGTGAATTCTGACCATGGTCAGAGGCAGGCACTGGAGCCTTTTTTGTTGAGGTAGCTGTTGAGATGGCACACAGATGTGACATTTATTGGCTTGCTTTGTTTCATGCACCGTGTTTGGCTACAGTACAGCCGTTTGTTGAACCTACATGAGTTGAAGTGCACTGCTGTCCACTCCCCTGCCTCACTGTGTGGAGTAGTGGGGGTGCCTTCTCATATGAAGGTGAAACTCCCACCTTCCCACGTGCACCGTCAAGAATTCCATGTTAATTTGTCATTAGAACTGACTTCAAAACTTTCAGAGCGACTTTGGCGAAGGCTAGATTAAACCCTGCATGTGGCGGCTGCATTTCGGTGGAGACAAACTGCAACTACACCCATGTGCTATGTGATGTCAGCACATGTTAAAGAACCCCCAGTGGTCAAAATCAATGTGGAACCCTTCACTTCGGTGTCACCCACAGCCCGTGTGCAGCTTTGGAACCATATACCATACTGTAACATCAGGACTACCATGGTCACTTTTCTTAGTATCATGAAGAGCACTGCCAGCTGCTACACCATTATTTGGACAGTTGCGAAGGTACCAGGCTAGTTTTAGATAGTAAGCTGCAATGATGCAGAATCACCTGCCTTTACCTTCTTAATTTCATAAAGATGCACTAAAAAAGCAATGCCAAGTTTAGTTAGACTGAAAGGGTAGTGATCTGAGATCGCAAATGGGTCGTTTTTGTTGAGAACAGAGCTTTGGTAAACCAGAAAAATTACGTAGAAATGAAATACATGCTGCAACACCCCTCAGAAATTCTGGTAACTACACCTTGTCGAGTGCACTCATTGTTAGCCCCCTTTAAACATAATCCAAAACATGATATAACATGGAATGTGATAATGCAAAATAAATAATTATCACATAAAGGGACAATGAAAGCAGGATGGCAGGTATTTGTGAGTGTTTCTTTTATAAAGCAATCCTGTGTTTTACTAAGTACCCAATTAATAACCATAAAGCATCCTCAGAGCCATGCCATCACCAACAACTGATATATAAAAACCATGATATAGTAAAGATTTTTGCTGGTCCAATTCACTCTGCTATAGAGGGATTCTACTGCAATCACATTCCCATTATTCTGTAATTCCTCCTGATGTCCACAAACAAGCTGCCGCGGTTGCTCAGTGGTTATGGCACTTGGCTGCTGACCCAAAAGATGCGGGCTCGATCCTGGCCATGGCAGTCGAATTTTGATGGAGGTGAAATTCTAGAGGCCAGTGTACTGTGTGATGTCAGTGCCCGATGAAGAACCCCAGGTGGTTGAAATTTCTGGAGCCCTGTATTACTACGGCGTCCCTCATAGCCTGAATCACTTTGGGACGTTAAACCCACATAAATCATAAACCAAATGATTTCCACAAACAGTATCACCGGAAAAAAAGTCCGTAATTTTTTTCAAACTCGCAGCAAACTGGGCACCTTAACAATGGATGTGCTGGATTGGTGCTAATTGCTCAGTTTTAATTGAAAGCCTTGTTTTTGTCATCTTATTGTCACACAACCAGAGAACGCCTGCAGCGAGAGTGGCGCAAAGAACGGCTTCTTATAGCAGGGCAGTCCGTTGCTCAACGGGAAAGGGACCGGGAGCAGAGAAAGGCGGAATCAGTCCGCTGTGAGTATGCTTCGTTTTCTGGCCTTGGAGGTCTTGGTCTTGTTGCACATGATTTGCATCATTCGTCTACTTGCCATTCATTTTGTACATCATCATTCTGTGCATCATCATTCTGCGGTTTATGTTTGTGTTATGCTAAATTGATAGCACCCTTGCTTTTGAACATATGCACATCTTTAGCACATGAGCTCACTACGTAGAGCAGCTGCCCAGAACTATGTTGACTAGATATTGCACAAGCTCACTGGATGCAAAACTTTGGTTGCCAGCAGTAGAGGCTTGACAGTGAAAAATAAAAAAATGCATTGTAAGGAGGACCGTCATGACTTCTGGCTTTGTCACCTTTCATGCTGGCTCACATCTCCCCACAGCCTTCCTTAGCTTTCTTGGCCTCCCTTAGGGGTTCAGGAAGCTACTCAGCTAGCAGAGAGATAACTGCCTAGTGTGAGGAGTACTGGTGATCTGTGAGCAGAGTTTCAAGTGCTCCTGCATAACTTTATCATTACTTCGCCTCTTCGGAAAATGCCTCTAGGAGGGCATCTCTTGAGCACTGCTTTCAAGCCCTGGGCAATAAAATGCTGGATACTAGTAGCTTACTGGCAAAAAATTGTCTTGAAAGAAGTCAACATCCTCTTCCTCGTGTTCCTCTCGTATCTTCATGCATGTGTAATTTACAGCGTACCAAAGCAGTCAGCTTCTGAACGGTCACCTTTTTGTTGGTGCTGTTAACCTTTCTGGCAGTTTTCTTTGCATCTGATTGAAAAAAAAAAAAGGTCTGAGGTGTCCAGTGCCATTGTTACACAAGATGGTTTTAAGTGCTTCATGGGGCAATTGCGCTCACTCAGTGGCATGATTCTGACACCCTGGCAGCTGCAGCAGCGGCAGCGGAAGCTTCCAAGCCCACGGGTAGAGACCGAAGCCGCAGTCCTCTCACGAGGACATCTTCCATAGATGACCGGTCTGACCTGCCAGAGATCTCTCTGATGATTGAAGACGAGCGGCTCACCGACATCGGTAAGTTGAATCTGTGACCATTTTGTTAATGCTAGGGCATGGGGCCCTGTACGCACGAGCCACTTGGAGCGCGCCTTGAGAGATACTGAAGGAACGGGCCTTTTTTTGCATTTTTATTTCTTTGCAGTTTAACGGTGCTCTTTATCGCCATAGTTTTTTCACACTCGTGGCATGCATGTATAAGAGCCTTTGGGATGGACAGAAGGAAAGAAAAAACATACGAAAAGAGATAGAGAACTTTAATGACAAGAAAGGCAGAGAGGTCGAGAGACTACACATGGTCATGTTCTGTCAGGTATTGCACTCGTTACATGCAAGTTGACAACTGCTTTCCTCTTTCACATTGTGTTGCCGCAGTTTCTTTCTAAACTTCAGTTGTAAATCCTCAGTAATGAGACAACTTTTCACTGGGAGTGTTTTTGAAAAACTATTAGGTTTCTTGGTATCCTGGAGCACGGCAACCTCATCTTAATTAGTGAAGTGCTTGGCTGCAAGTAGGACTTCTCTTTGAAGATTTCATTGTACAGTAAAACCTCGTGGGAGTGAAAAAAAAAATGCCTGAATTATTTAATGGTTCCTGAAAACTGCCACAACCTGTTCATGTGAAATTGAAATTTATGTGGCAAAAACCTGGGCAATGGTCATCTCTTAAAATGAAACTGCGCAACAACAATTTTTTACAGTTCCGTCAAATGCATTAATTCGTGCACACTATCGGCATTGTCAGAAGCAGAACCACTCTATAATTGTAAGGGTCTCTGCGGCTCATTTCTATGTGCAATGGGGTAATGCTGGAGCTTGTTTGTGTGAGGCGTTGCACGTGAGAAGGCTTCATCGCGCAAACAGCACTTGACGAGCGCAGATTTTTGGCGCGCTGGAAGAACGGAACTACCACGCAGTCTAAAGTGAAAGGTGCGCCTTTGATAAGCAACAAAAGATCAGCGACGCGCAATCTGACATGCAGCTGATATGCACTTAGATAGCTGCGGTCACTGCTGGCTGGCCCGAAGCTCCGAAAACAAAACTGTCCGGCCGGGCTCTCTCTTATTTGGCCTATCAACAGTAGTCTGCCGGTCGTCGACATGCCTGCCTTTGCATGTTTTGACAGAGAGGCAAGGGAAATTAATGTCATATGCAGTTCGGGCCCAAGTGCAAATGTTTGGACGATCGCTTGTCCATCAGGTCATACCTCAACATTGTGCTTTTCGGGAACCCGTCCGAGTTAACCGATGCCAGCCCCGGAGCGTCCAAATAAACAAGCTTCTGACACCATACATTACATGGGCAATTGTTAGGACTACGGCGGCAGTTCGAATGATAGGAATTCCCAAATTAATGGGGACCGAATTAACGAGGTTTTACTGTACTTGGATATCGTACATAGCACACTTGTCCATCTTGGCACCTTTCCGTATAGGGCACTATTATTTGTGACATGCTGCGACCGGCAGCTCAGCTTTTAGTGCTGCTATGACACCAGTGTGTGTATTGCACTAATTTTTGACCTTGAGGTTTTGCTGTGCTTGCCGTGAGAGTTTTCACTCACTGTTCTGTGTCTGACTAAATTGTATTAAAGCATTACCAAGGTATGGGTAGAGAAAGAGTTGTAGGTCATACTCTGTTTTCTTACTCCATTTGATCATTGGTGTGTTGAATGCAAGGTGAAAAGCACAGATGTTTGATTTATCAGTAATCCCATTTGCTTAGGAACATGCTGTTGTTAGATGTGGCAGAAAATTTTATGTACTAATAGTCCTGGGATCAGTGCAGAAGAGCAGCAGCAGAGGGTGTTTTTAATTTTGCCCAAAATGGGTGCCTTTTCTTTTTCTGCTGTTCAGTGGGCAGCTCAAAATACTACTAAGTGAACAGAATAAAGCAGGTTTGACTGTGTTCACCAGAGCTTCGTATGTGTACCAAAAGCCTAAATGAACAAAACAAGCTAAGATATGTGCCTCATGATAGCACCCTGTGATATCTCTTCTGTGTCACAGCTTTAAACACAAGCTTTCTTTTTTCTTTCTGCCGAGAATTATTGAGAACTAGACCGTTAGTCTGCTTTCAAGAGAGTAGAGGCCACAAAATAAGCAGATTGCCAGACTAGTGCAGCTGTGCTATACATACACTGTTGTGCCCTGCTCAATGCCAGTTTGCACTTGCTTGCTTCATTTCTTGAGCATTTAGTTCCTTTTTTGTCTGTGTGTGTATGTGTCAGCATTGCCAAAGTGCTTGTACAGTATGTGGAGCTTTGAATTAGAGAAGGAACTGTGCTTTACTTTGCTTGCACGCTTGTCACTTGCTCTGAACTCTACAAAGACGCTTGTTTCTGGTGGTTTTCAGTTAGCGAGGAGCGAGGTCAGTATGCAACCGTTGGTACTTGCTTCTTCCCATGTTTGGATTTATGTTGCCCAATGCACTTAGCACGTTTTTCACATTCACTTCATTTCGCGGCAAGGCTAGCTGCCTTCTTGCTTCTGTTGTAGAAACATGTATTGCCCACTTTTTTATTATTTTTTTTAAATTTTGCACATACCTTTAAAGGGACACTGAGGACAAAATAAGTTGGCCTGTTTGGATGCTTTAATTGAAGATGGCGCTTTTATAAGCTAGAAGCAGCTGCAAAGTAAAGATGGCGCCACCACTGGCCATTATCACAAGCAAACTGCAGTGACATGAAGACCTATTTTAAGCTTGCATCTCTGAGGCTAGGCTACTTTGCCAATCACTTCTGGGTAGTGATCACGGAGTCCTTTTCGGTCTTGATGTCACAAGCTTGAAGTGTGTGGCAGGAAAAAAAATGTTGTTTTTTATGTCCAGTTTCCTCCGCAATTGCAAAGTATTGATTTTTACTGGGAACAAAAGCTTGACTGAGTTGGCCCCACTTTCCCTTTAAATGCGAGTGTTTGAGAAGGCAGTGAATTCAAGTGCCATTTTAATCTCATAATATACATGGAGCATCTAAATTGCAATGTAAAAGCTCGTTCATTCGACCTTCAATAATTCGAAATCCGGATAATTCGAACTACCAATACAGACCTGGACAACACCCATGCAAGTTATGGCATAGGACGCTCGCTAATCCGGATGCTGCAGGTCTCACTCTGGTTACTGTATAAACACGTGTAAGAGTTGCACCTGTGTACAGGCCGCACTCTATTTTCCCCAAGGAAATATTAAAGAAAAAAATATCCGTGCAAGGGCCGCACCCGAACTTTCCGCGACCCACATAGGAATAGCCTTCAAAATGCACGTGCCGTGGCCTCCGCTATCAGCTCCGGCTGCGAGCAATGGGGCGCTTGATCGCGAAGGCCGCACATGTGCACAGGAGCTTTCAGGTGCCTTCCACGGATGGTGCCCGAGGCCACGGCTCATCATCATCGTCAACTTTTTCCTCTGCCTCGAGCTCCCGCTATGCATATCGGCACCAGTATCACCAGCTCCAGCTTTTTGTACCCAAGAGGCTGCTTTTCACTGCTTTCATCGTAGTTGTGGCTTTCGGGTGCTGCCGCCGAGCGTTGAAATTTTAGCACGATGGGCAAGCACCTTAATAGCTACGCGGCTGGGGAGTTTGCTCTCGAACACTGCAAGCGTGCGGCGGGCAGGAAATTCGACATGGCCGAGAAGTGCGTCCACGATGGTGCAACCAAAAGAATGCATTGAGGAACACAAGCTGCAAAAAGCGCGCTTTCCGAGGCAAGCCGTGCAAGTTCCCTGAACTGGAAGAAGGGCTGCTCTGCTATGATATGGAAGTGCGGAACAACGACTACGCGTTGACAGCGAACATGCTGGGCAACTTCTCGTGGGATGAGCATGCACCAGAGCACATCACCAGCTCAGAGTGATGACGATTGAATGTAGAATAAATGCCACCCTGATTGGTATGTTTTTACTTTCCAAATTTTTTTTTCTCTCACATCGCGTGTATGGGCTGCACCCCGAAAATTGACCCTCGAATCTGGAAAAAAAAGTGCGGCCCTCACGCGCGTTTATACGGCATTTCAAAACAGGGTCCCAAAAGGAGGCCACGTCTGTGTATGACCAGTGCAGCAAGAGATCGTCGAGAATAGCTGTGCTCAAAACCCGAGTTCCACGTGTCAAAGTCACTCACTCATCTCGGACGTGCACCGGAGGGCAAGCATGACAATGAACAGACGGCCCCATCTCTGAGAACAGTCCCATTATTTAGTTTCAGTTTCGCTCTTTTGAGCTTAGCGCCAGAGCGAAGCGACATCCAGCCAGCATCTGCCAGCAAACTGAACCAAGCTGAGCACCATTTCGGACACTGATTGGCGCATTGCTGATGTTTTCTCCCCCCCCTCCCCTCTTTTTTTTTCTTGTCGCTTCAGCACAGCTGAGACGTTTTCTTCACTTCCATCCACATGGTTCAGTTTTTCCAGTGCGCCGAAACTGCGCGCTCGTCGAGTGCTGCTCGTGCGGTAACTCCTCCTCACAAGTGGAAGTACTGCCTGTAACGTGGTAATGGTGGAGCTCCACCATGTCGCACCGTGAAGAATACAGGAGGCCCTTCACAATTTTGGAGCAATTCTGCTTCCATGGTCCCAACATAATGCATGCAATAAAGCATTGATTGAAATGTGAAAAGTAGTCATTGCTGAACTGCTCTCTTATCAGAAAGATGTAGCCATTGCCCAGTCTTTCGCCAAATAAATTTATTGTAATGCAAGTAGTTCTTCACAGTTTTTTTGAGGTCATTCGATAATTCGAGCTTTTGGACAATTCAAACATTTTTGGCGGTCTCTTGAAGTTTGAATTAGCGAGCTTTTACTGTACACATTTGGCGGCGGTGCTTATGTGGTGACAGAATCATGTTCATTATCTCCTGTGTAATTGTCGGCATTTCTTAAGTAGCTTTGTGTTCCACTGTCTTCGCTTGGGACACATCAAGCACCTGTACTTCAAGCGTAAGCATGTAAATTGTAGACTCGTAAGGGCAGGTTAGAACGGAACTCTTTTCTTCCTAGTCTCTTTTCTTTTTCTTTTGTTTTCTTTCACCAGCATCTGCATGCTTGATGCATAACAGCAAAAAGAAAAAAAAGGCAAAATGGCAGCTTTCACAGTAGCTCAGTGGCTGTCTCATTTGGCTGCTCAGCCTAAGGTCACGAGGTTCAATCCCAGCTGTACCTGCTACATTTTGATAGAGGTGAAAGGCAAAAACGGTCATGTGCTGTGCAGTGTTGTTCCCCAGGTGGTTCAAACTAATTTGGAGTCTGCCACTATAACATTCTGTGCGCAGCGCCATCTACGTCATGGATTTTGCACTACTATTGCGATTTACAGCCACCTTCGCTATATCCAGTATATTTCCTCGTTACATCAGTTAATAAATTTTATAAACGTGTGCATCACAACACAACAAATCATGTGACACCATCCAGTACCCCCTGCGACAAACGTTTCGGCCGTAATGGCCGCCTGAAGATCTTCGGAATGCACGGTTTGGTGGCGGAAAGGTCGTCGTTACAAATCCCACACATATTTTGGGCTTCAACTCAATTACTAATTTTATCCTCAGGAACATGCCAAGTCATTTGACTTTACTTCAAACATTGTGTGTCAAACAGGTCGCCTCCAAATTTTACGCAAATGGTGGTCCGGGGGGGGGTCCTACTTTGATGGCCGCTATACTGGCACATATACAGTCAAACGTCGATATTACGAATTATCGGCTTTATCGAACTTTTCGTAAATTTCTTTGCTTAAATGCAATTTCTACTTTATATTTTGAACACGGTTGGCCATGAAACGGATATATCGAACTCCCCAGCGCCAAACTGTGCCCGTTTGGATCCAGGCGGCAGGCTTCGCTGCGCTTCACAAGTGACTGGTAATGATGCAACAAGTGTGCGTGCCAAGGTTGGCGCTTTTATCTCGCACTGGCCAACAGCGGAGTGTGGGTTGCAGTTCGGCAGTCAGCACGCGTGCACGCCTGTAGCACCCATCGATAGCGCGCTGGAAGCAGCAGCTCAGGTGGTTGTAAGCTTGAAGTTACAATCCTGCGCTCATGTCTGCTGTCGCGGATGTGGTGAAAACGGTGATAGCCTTCGTTCTGACATACCGCTTTCCACACAACACGGCTGTGATGGGGGAGCCACCGTTGCCAGCGCTCAACCTGCGCCTGTGTTGCTGTGCGGGGAAGCCAACCTAACTGGCACTCAGCTTTTTGCGGCGTTCAGAATATCCGCGAGCGCCTTCGAAACGCCGCCAAAACCTATGGAAACATCTCTCCGTTTCTGTAGTAAGGTTCGCCAGATTTTCTGTCTCCTCTGTGACTAAATTGTGCCGCTGTTGCGCGCGTTTTTTGACGAAATTTTATATTACAAATTTTGGCTATAATGAACAATTTTTTTTTAGTTGTTCGCTATAACGAGGTTTCACTGTATAACGGATCGAAAGTATATGTATCAATTGAAGTGCTACGCGCCCACTGTTGCAATGTGATATAGTGTGTCCACATGGTTACTGTTTTGGTTCAATTTGACCTTCATTGCAGGCAAACGTGTCCTTGACAGATGTAAGTAGTAAGAGCTAACGCTCTTAAAAAAGGGAATGCAGACGTAGTAGTCCTTGAAAGAAACAGGCGTAGTGTGCAAATAACGGATCGAAGGAAGTATAGGTATCAATTGAGGCGCTACGTGCCCACTGTTGCTATGTGATATAGTGCGCTCACGTGGTTAGTTTTGATCAATTTGACCTTCATTGCAGACAGACGCGTCCTTGGCCGACGTAAGTACTAAGAGCTCACGCTCTTAAAAAAATAAAACATGCAGACATAATGGTCCTGAAAAGAAACAGGCATAGTATGCAATTAGTAATGACTGGCTGCATATTGAAACAGTCAGTGCAAGCAGTTAAGTCATGATTAGTCTCTAAATTAAGTCGTTGAAGGGAAATTTGAGGGGCTAAGGCATACATGGATTTAGGTGCTCAGGGAACCCAAAAGCACTCCAGGTAATCTAAGGCTTCTGCAGAACCTGGTTTGAAAACCCTGCCCACACCTTGCCACTGATCATGGCACATCAGAGCCTGTGTAGGATACAGATAGCACAACCCCTGGCAAGTTGAGGGGCATTCTGTGTGGAACAGGGTGAGGCAGTGAAGGAAAAGTGCTGAGATGCAGCTCTGTAGTTAACCGAGAGGACCTCAGTTTGGATGGTTGAAGCAGAACGGCTTTATTTTGGCAGGCAACAAAGCAAATCTGCGGCTCCATGCAGTAATCAGAACAGCACCTTTTGTGACAACTTGGAAAAGGAGCAGTCGGGTTCAGTCTTTGGTGATTGCATCTGCCATGGGCTACAAGCTCTAGTTCTTATTTAACATGCCCAATAACACGGGCTGTAGAAATACCACAGGCGAAACGATTTGTTTATTTTGCAAGAGTTGACAAGGGAGCTTAAAGTGACAGTAAGGAGAACTCTATCAAATTTTTTTTCTTAGCAAAATCTGATAGTTCTGCATTTCGTGGCTTTGTTGCCACTTGTTTTGGAGCGAAAGATGCATTTATTTCAAAGAAATTTGGATTAGAAGTTGCAAAAGTTTTTCCCGCCGCTCCGATTCAAACTCGGGGGCACTCTTATGACGTCACAGCGTCCTCTTATGACGTCATAGGACGGAGTGACATGAAACATGACGTAAACACAGACTCCGTGAATTCTGGTGGCCAGCGGTGCAGTCTAGCAGCAGCCGAAATAGCTACCGTCGACACACGTTGAAGGCATCTATCGGGGGTCGCTACCGTCGCTTCGTTTACGTTTGCACCAGCGTCTTGCCAGCGTTAGGATGGATCCCGTTGCCGAACCCGACGACAAAGTGCTCGCAAAAACTCCGGCCTGCATTTCAGCGACCTCAGCCCCACAGAGCGTGCGATGCTTTTGAGGGAGCACGGTTAGGTTAGGCACCGGCAGATCGTTTCCCTCTTCCACCGTGAGCAGCCGTTGCTAAATAAATATCGTAAACCCAGTGCAGGGAGTCGCGAGAAGCGAGGACAAGGTCGGCGCGTCGCGCCCATCGGAGGCTGGCCGGGGCTTTGGGGCCAGTGGATTGTGAT
Organism: Amblyomma americanum; assembly: GCF_052857255.1. Lineage (NCBI taxonomy): Eukaryota > Metazoa > Arthropoda > Arachnida > Ixodida > Ixodidae > Amblyomma > Amblyomma americanum. Next base: position 76,750,459 of record NC_135498.1, read on the forward strand.
TCTTTGAATGGCGCTGTTGCACGGTGCAGCAGGCGGCGTCGAGGAGGTTTCCCACGGTTGCAAGGGCCAGGTTATTTATTTATTTTTTTGCCACAAAAAACGGATGGGTGCTCAAGGGCGCTCGCGTTTAAAGTTGGCGGCTTGAAAGTAAAGTCGACGCACGACACCTCAATGGGTTCTGCACATTTCCGGAGGTGCAGGGTCCACTGGATCGGGCTCTCCGCCCACTTGCATGTACCTTCAGATGTGTACTGTGAATGGATTAAATTAGCCGAGAGCTAGAATGGGACAGCTCCACCCAACTGCTGAAGCTACTAAAAGGAGCCGCAAACAAATGAGTTGGAGGAGAGCAGAGTCACGGTCTCGGCAGGCTCCAAATCTTTTTCTTAACTGCCTTGTATCTTGTCTGCCGTCCCTAATAAACGATTTCCGTTAAGTAGTTTGAAGTTGACTGGCACAGCCGGGAACGTTTCGCCGGGCAAGCGTACGAAGACACAAGTGCTCTTTATACTGCTAACTGCTTTGTACGATCACCTACCATCGTGCCATCATAGTTTTGCATCGACCGTGGCAATCATCTGACCAGCATTAACAGGCTCCTTCAAAGGTTAACTAGCACTTAAAGCGGCACTTGGAGTTCCTCTGGTGTTCGGTGCTTGTAAATCGAGGCGCGTCAAAAACAAAACCACGGGGCACGCAAAGCTCGTAGACGCGAAGTACCATAACAAATCGAAACTCTCCTTGCCACCTGTGGCGCCGCCAAGCATCGGTTTTCTTTGCTTCCAACATTCAGGTTGTCTTTTGTCTGTCTTCCTTGTGGTGCACTATCGGTTTCAAAACAAAACTTACTTCAATATTGAGCCGCGCAACCTTCCTTTGTCAGCCTCGAGAGATTCGTGACATCCATGTAGGAAGGAAAATTCCTCCAAGGTGGCGTCTCATGTCCTATGACATCATCACACTTGTACTTGCAAGATTGGCCTGTGGCGGTGATACCTGTATTTTGGTTCTTGCTATTTTCTACCTTTCAAGAGCTTTGTTTTCAGTAAGAGTGTCATTTTTGTGATCAGGAGCTGGTATTCTATCGATGCAAGCCAACTTCAATTTCTCCTCAGTGTCCCTTTAATAGGCCCATCTTAATTTCTTTGGAAGACGTGCAGTGACCAAGTGACCAACATTAATCGAAACTCAGTGACAAAGGGCTAGCTGGCTGTTGCTGACTTTCTGGCAAAAGTGCAATCTAGCAGGATTCGCTGAGCCTCTTATCTGAAAGTTTATGAATCTTTTACCAGAGAGGCCTTGCAACGCTCTTCTCAGTCTTCTTTTGAAGTTTTATTGAAGTTCTTTTGTTTTGTGTCATTTTCTTTTCCTCTTGCTCTCTTGATTACAGGCGAAACGATTTTTTTATTTTGCAAGAGTTGACAAGGGGCTTAATAGGCCCTTGTTAATTTCTTTTTAAGACGTGCAGTGACCGAGTGACCACCATTAATCGAAGCTCAGTGACAAAGGGCTAGCTGGCTATTACTGACTTTCTGGCAAATGTGCAATCTATTAGGATTCGCTGAGCCTCTTATCTTAAAGTTTACGGATATTTTACCAGAGATGTCTTGCGACACCCTTTTCAGCCTTCTTGTGAAGTTCTTTTGTGTTGTGTCATTTTCTTTTCTTTTTGCTCCCTTGATTATCTCATTGCCACTATGAACCATTTTATTGCACGACAGAGAAAAATGTTTTCATGGCCACATGGAAAAAAAAAAAGAAAATTGCAGTAATGCATAAGGAGTACGCTACATGATCACATAGGATTTGACAAGCAGAGGGAGTGGTGCTTGGACTGTGCCAATGACTCCACAGCCCTATGATAGATTTCAGCGTGCTAGTATATTGCCGAAAAGGGTCAAAGGAGAAGAATGCCACAGTTAACGAGAAGTAGGGGTGTGCGAATATTGAAATTTTCGAATACGGATCGAATACAAATGTGGAGAAAAAATGGCTTCGAATAACGAATCGAATATCTGTTCAGTGCAAAAAAAGTTTCAGAAAATGATAAACAAGCAAATGTTGTTTCCCTTATTTTTTTTATTTTTTTTTTCAAATTAGTATATGGTCTTTGCAACTAAAATAAACAAAACTAGACTGCCTCAGTACCATATAAAAAAAAACATGATGTGCACAGAAGTGTATACTACTTGATTAGACAGCACAACAGTATCCAAACTGTAATGAGGTCATGCAAAACAAAATCCATAAAGTGACAAGGCTGGCAGCAAAAAATAACATAATGACTAGTAAAACCTCATTCATTCAGAGTTCAAGGGACTGGAAGAAATGTCCGGTTCACCCGAAGGCCTCAGTTTATAAAATTCCTCGCGCCCCTCAGAAAAAAAAAAAAGAAACCTGCCGAAAATGCGAAGTGCAGTAAGGCCTTATGAGGCGGCTCCATTGCGCTAACACCTGTAAGCTCGTGACAAGCCGCCCGTTTTGGAGTGCTGGCAGAACAACACAAATGCAAGCAAGGGGCCGGGGAACATACACTGGCGTCAGAACGGCGAGATGGTTTCTAAAAAAGAAAAAGAAATCAACTGCGACGCTCCAGCTGGCGTCCGAAAGCCGCGCGGAGCTGGGATTGGACTACCGGCAAACGCACGGGCCAACAGTTGCAGTTGCCACGGGTCAGCGGCGAAGCTCAGAAACCGAAACTACGCGGCCAGGCTATTTTTTGACCTAGCGACAGTGACCTTTCTTTCAATCGTTGTCATGCCTGCTATTACGCCCACTAAAGCGGGGCGCGGGTTAGAATGCACCATGCAATAGGCGGGATTTTTACAGGATCGCTTTGCCCTATTGTGATAACTCGACGCGCCCCTTCAGGAGGCTCCCGCGAAATTCCGCAAGTAGGCTTTCCCGCATAGCGTAGTTTACAAAGCGGGACGACGGAGGTCACGCTCGGAGAGTTATGAAGGCGACAGGACGCATTCTTCGGATGTGGGCATTAAATATGTAACGTATTACAGAAGGATTAAATAAAAAGCGCCATTTCGCATTGCGATTGTTCGAAGCAGGCCGTCGGCCACCTTGTTCGCAGCACGTGTAATATGTGGGAAGGCCCACTTGCGGAATTTCGCGCGAGGTCAAGCCTAGCGGCGTCGGAATGCGATCAGTCCGCGTGATAAACGACGGAGAAGGAAGGGAATAGGTCCTCTGTACTGTTTTCCTGAAAATTTTAACTCAATCATTGGCTAAGTTGCCCAGATATTGGCTTTTGCCACAGTCGAATTTGTGAAAGTCTGCGCAGTATACAATCGGTGGCGAGTATTCGGAAATTCTCTAATATCAATTTCTCGAATACGAATCGAATATCAAACATATTTGATTCGTATTCGAAATTTCGAATATTCGCGCACCCTTAACAAGAAGTCATTTTGGGGGCATCTCTGTTCATTCATTCTCTTGTTTGTTTGTTTTGATCTGTTTCTTTATTTGCTTATTTATTTCTTTCAGAGGATGAAGAGCCGAGCCCTCCAAAAACAGCAGCTACAGGAGCTCAGGGGCAGGCTGACATGAGAACAGGTGCGGGCGAGCCAAATGTCAAGGAGCAGCCACCACCACCTCGTGGAGCGACTACAAAAGGCTCCGACGATGACGACGACGACGACGATGATGACGACGACGACGATGGGTCTGATGCTTCTTCTGATTCGAGCAGCGATGACAGCAGTGACTCTGACGGTAAGCGCATTCACTGTTGCCGAGGCCAGTAAAGTGGGCTAATCATTCTCTGTTCTGCTGCGCACAGGTTTGGCCTTGTTTTTCAGGCCAGGAGATTCTCCAGGTAAACGTTTTGGTTACTGGTTGTCCTAGGTCTCTTTTGTGTCGTGGGCGGGCTAGGGGTAGTGCTTGTGTTGGCTCCTCATCTTGTGTTAAAAGCGAAAAAAAAAACAATCAACGGGCTCCCTTTCTTAGTGTTATTTTTATATCATTTACATTGAAATTATTTAATGTTATCAAGTTATTTGAGAGAAAAGTTATATACTTTGCCCCTGAAAAATTTTTTGCAAAACATATCATTTACATTGAAGTTATTGAATGTTATCAAGTTATTTGAGAGAAAAGTCATATACTTTGCCCCTGAAAAATTTTTTGCAAAACTGAGCCCAAGAACTGACAAGCAAGCATAATAATCGCCAGTGCAATAGAGTAGAAATAAAAAAGTCACTTGCTGCCACGCAGTCACCACAAAATGATCTGGCTCTTGTAATGTGTGGGAAGCTTTGCCGCACTCTACTGTGTGCTGATAGCCCTCAGCAATGGTTACCCTACACAGTTGCGGCTCTCATGTTACGATCACAATATATTTTTTTTTGCATATACTTAAAACCTCAACCCCCCCCCCCCATAAAAAAAAAAATGTGCAGATGTGATGTAGATGTCGAGTTACCAATGCATGACATTAGTACAGGAGGCAATCATGGTTTGATGTGTGGTGGCATCATATTTACTGTCACTGTACCCCCTTCAAGTGACGTTTTCAGATTTGTGCACACAACTTGAACGCTCACATTCTCGTATAGCATTAGGCGCAATACTCACAACTGTGGACTTGATGAAATCAGCTGAAATCCGAAAGCTGCGTTGAAACGTGTCAAGCAGTGTTGTAGCTGTTACCGAAAAAAAGTAACTAAATATGTTACTCGTTACATTAAAAAAAAAGGGAACACGTACTTCCCTATGTTACCTATAAAAAAGGTAACACGTTATCGTTACTGTTACCGGAATAAAGTACCGCACGTTACTTTGCCTTTACTTCATGGCCATTAATTTTAATCAGTCTTTGCCTTAAGAACTTACGATAACAATTTTATAAACCTCACATTTCACATAAAACCTCTAGCCCGAACAAGAGTTTACGCTAAATCCTGATTTAACGAGAATACTTTGCACAAATGTGCAGGAGCTTAGTAATATTATAGTGTCATCTTAAAACGGCGCACAAAAAACACGAAACAGATGTTATAGTGGCCTAAAGTTGCCTGTAGAGTTGGATGTGATGGCTTCTAACTCTGTGGCACATGGTGAAGCCATTTTCTGAATGTCACATTAAAAACAAAATGACATTTCATCATAAATTCTAACTTCACAAAGAAAACATCGCTGAACTCTCAACAAATTTAAGATAATTCTGAAAAATGTGATGTTCCAAAATGCTCCGCATGCTTCCACTCTTTAGAGAGTTGTGTGTGTGAGTGGTTTGGGAAGGGGTGGTAGGTGCAGGCAAGTATGTGAATGCGTGTTCGTGCACGTGTTTCGTGCGCTATGGCTATTCTGTCTTTTTTTTAGTTGGGTGTGTTGTGAAGGGCACGTGTTTTCGTCATCGAGAGGGGTCGTTGAGAGCACTTGTACATTTTGTTTATTTACAACATCACTTTAGGTGCTCTGCACTTTTTTTTTTTTAAAAAAGGGGACGGAGTGGGTTACAATTGTAAAAAGTAACTAGTAACGTGACACGTCATGTTACCGAAAAATGTTAACGTAAGTATATTACCCATTACAGTTCCGAAATGGTAATGAGTACGTTACAAAGTTACTGAAAAAAGTAACGTGTTACCGGTAACGCCGTTACTTGTAACGCGTTGCCGCCAACACTGGTGTCAAGCCAGGCATGCGAGAATAATGCACAAAATGGATGCCGCATATGTAATGGTAACTCTGATGTGGCTTCAGTGAGCATGTGTTTTCGTTTACTTGTTTTGCAAGCATGAGCAATTTCAAGTGCCTTAAATGAGCTGGTCTTTTTTTTTTTGCAGAACGAATTCATGTGACATGAATCAGTCATAAGAAGTACTGTATTTACTTGCACAATGAATGCACTGTTTTTCCAGAAAAGTTGAGAGTTTGAGGGGAGGGCTCATTACCCGGGGAACAAAAGTTTCAACAGATTTTTTTGTAAGAATCAAAATTTCATATTATACATCCACCCGCCCTTTCTTCAACAAAAGTATGTGGTCGACAAGTTGCTTCTGCACGTCACCCGCATTTGTGCCGCCAGTGTTTAGCACCATTCACTTCAAAAGGTGTTTGCTGTATCACGGCGCAATCCGACGATTTTGTTATAGTCGGTGATGCCAGCCAATCACGGCGAGATAAAGCGAACAAGCTAAACACCAACCCTGAATGTGAGGTGTATGTTTTTTACGCGGTTAAAAAAGATTATCTCAACAAAAGTGGGACACAGGGTTCATTATGTGAGAGGGTTCATTACACGAGTAAATACGTTATAACTGAGACCCTGTGTCCATTGTTGCTGCATCGTGCCGTAAATATATGGAGACTGGACAGAAATTGCATAATGAATCATCAGGGAAGGTGGGAATTCTTTTTTTTTTTCTCCTCTGTAACCTAGGCATGTTGCTTACAAAAATCTGAAATTGTGATAATTTTCTCCTCACTGGCTAATAATTAGCACCTGAAGGGGATGCATATGCACGAACTGCTGTGTCACCAGCCTTGCTACTGAGAAAGCTTCGTTGTGTGACATAAATACACTCCAAGCATGTGATTCCAGACATGGTAGGTTCAGTGCTCCTGTCATGGCTGTGTGTCTCATTGTGGCAGCATTGCGTTCTTGGTTAAATAAGGCATCCTCGAATTGGAGGGTGTGTGCAAAGGGAGAAAAAAATCAGAGAGAGGGAAAGTCAATCGAAGCTGTGATGAGCCCAAGTTTACCCATCTTCATCTTTGTACTTCGCAGTCTAACCCAAGCTTCATGGCATTGACAGTCGTGTTTCATCTACAGAGATAAGAAAAAGAAAAAAATATTCCTGCTGTGACACTTCGAGGGTGCCAGCCATAAAAATATGTGGTCCACATCACGATAGCAGATTAAAGATTTTGCCAAAAACTATCAACACAGGCTCTGGCTGGAACTTTTCTACGGGCTTCTATGTGTCGATTGGGAATGATGCGTCAAGGTTATTGCCGTCAGTCACCGCTGGTGCTTTGTGCACATGCGTTTCGGTCATGCAAAAAGTGGATCTTAGGCTTATACTTTAATCAGTAGTAATATAAATTCTTTTATAGTACAGCACCCATAGCATAATAGCTAGTCATGATCGTGGCTCATCTTCAATAAGCCCAGAGATGAGAACTGTTAATGCAAGGCACTAGGCACTTTATGTTATCCAGAGTTGGAGACTTGGCTCATGACACGCCACTGTTGTGTGCTGCCAAGGAAGTAAGTTGTCACAGAAATGTGTGCAAATATAGTCACCAAGCAAAAACCAGTATGCTTGATTTTACAAATGTGTTTGATCATTTGGACTTTTTTAGGGCATCATGACATGCCCTATACAGCTTATGTATAAGAGCATTTAAAATTGCGGACATGTCATAGCCGATTGCTTGATTTTTCAGACCTTATTCACACTCGCCGCAGCACCGCCGCCATATAATGTTTAGAGTGGAACCTCGTTACATCAGACTTCAAGGGGAATCAAAAATTCGATCAAATAAAGCCGAATTTAAGCTCACAGAGAGCCTCTTAGGCATTGGGGCTTATATCATTCGCAGGTTCGCACATCGCACACGTGTAGTTGCGCACAAGCTCATAGCGTTTTCGGATGTCGTCTGCTACCCAAACTTGAATAGCAGTCAAGGTTCATGGAACTCGTTTGTGCAGAGTCCTTTCGTCCCGTATGCACGAAGGTGCAGCAGCGAAGCACATGGAAAAAGGCATCTTGGCCTTTTGCCTATAGTCCCTAAGTCTTATTGCATAGACCAGTGCCGACAGACTGCTTGTTTCCACCACGTGTCTGCTTTTTCTTATTTCTGTCGCCATCTTCATCTTTTCGCTTCACGTCCTTCGTACAACAGGGTGCATCACAGTTCCCACAACAGCAGGTTTGGTATTGCCATCTAGCAGTGACCTCATGAAAACGGTTGCTGCCTGCAGTCCGTTTACACAACACGAGGCGAGATTTAGAATCCAGTGAAGCATAAAAATGTGCACAAAACTGCTTATGCCTCCCTCCCTCCACAGTACTGTCAACTAGAAGTTCACAATGTGATTTCTACAGTGAAACTTGATTTTTTGTTTGGACATTGTCTTGGTTTGTACAGAGTCCGAAAAATCATTCGGCGACTGTAATCAAAAAATGCATATGGACACCATGCTGGAGCAGTTTTGCATGGGCTCAACAGCAAACATGCTGCAAACAGGCTTCCGTTTTCCTCATCCACTTCAGTTATGCGGCAGACATGATTGAGACAGAACATACCAGCCATTCATAATGTGGCTTACTATGAAACTTAACTTTGTTATTGGCCATTTGGTTCTCAGCAGTTTCAAAATTAGCATAACACTTTAAGTGTACAGTATAATTTTTGTGCACCAAAAGTTTAGTATTTTTTCTTTCATAGGCTTCAGTTGACTATCTTCTGCAGTTTGTAAAGGTGCTTAGCATATAAGCTGCAAAGTAACTTCACTAATTATTCAAGTGAGATGCCGTGCATCTGCATGGGAACATGAATCCTAATTTCGGGTAGACTGAGACAGCATAAAAAACTGCTCTCCGGCGAGACGGCTCACTCGCACACAGCTACACTCGTACTTTTCCTCGTCGTCTGCTCGCCCATTAGCATGTGGCAATATTGTGATGTATTGACAACCTGTATCTAGATAGATGTGGGGCTTACAGCTGCAGTTACCGAAATTGTTTGAGTGCCAAGATATGGTAGGCAAATGCACTTCGTGATACTGCACTCCCCTTCATTTCTGTGACTGCCATGGCTTTGAGACCGGCATGTGCACTTTTTTGAAAGGGTCATCGAGCGTTTAAAATGGGGAAAGAGAGCTTTATGTGATTGTTATTAGAGATCTGATCTAATAGACAGGATGACAAAAATTGCATGACATAGCATTCCCATTCGACATGCAGTTAATGGCAGCATTGTATGCTTTCTTAATGTTCTGTACAGAGGTTGGCCCATGTAGTCAAAGCTGTGGGGTGCCCATGCACTCCATACCCATGCTGATGTCTTGTTTGTTTATTTGTATTTTTTTCATACATTTCATTTCGTAGACTCACAGCACACAGCAGCCACGTTTGGCCACTAAATTCTAAACAGCTGTTGCACTCGTCAGCCATCAGGCATAGAATCATTCAGTTTGAACGTTCAGGTCCAATGAACAGAACATTTTGTAATACTTTTATTAGTCGTTAGGCCACTGAAAAATGCCCATTGGTTGCCTTGGACAGTGGAGAAAATATCGCTCTTAAAAACTTGAAAGTGTTTTTGTACAGCTGAACCACCCTTTTGTAGGGACCAACAGTTGATGACTGAGACTTGTTTTATGTAGAGGAAAAGAAAGCTTACAGTCTAGAATATGCAATTCTTGAGCTCATGTTTCTAAAATTAGGCACTGCGGAAAAATTCTAATAGTTGTAGACTTTGTGTTTGCTTCATATCTTGATTGTTTGCACATTTAAACATGTCTGACCTCAGTAGAACAACTGGGCATAAAATTTGAGGAAATTTATGAGCACAATGCATAGCAGTAAGCAAATGCTTCATGCAGCGTATGTTTTTATAAGTTTTTTATAACTTTTGACGCACTCTACTTTTACCACATGCACCTGTCATAAACATGTGCTAAGCTCCATTATTGTAACCTGCAGGATGCTATCTCTAAGCATGTCGCACTTAGGTTGAATGTAGTGCTGTTGTGTTTAGCATGACCTGCAACCACGATGTCAGAATATATTTAGGTGCTGACACTGCGCCCGGCAGCGCAACCAGATTTTGTTCGCTGCTCCTTGCACTTCTCTCGAACGCAGACAGATGGCGCCAACCAATGGGGGCTTGTCTAGTCGCCGAGCTACAGTGGACGTAATGCAAGTGTTGCGCGATCGTTTGGTGCCGTGGCATGTATGTGCGCTTTGTTAAGCGTGGTAAGGCACAGAAGGATTGAAACTACTGTTGACATTGAATAATTTTGGCCAACTTTGTGTTTTACTTGCTGGGACTGCATGAATGCGTGGAACAGCAACGAACACGCTGTCCTGCGATCCTTCCGAGCTAGTTATCGAAATGCGTTCACTGCAAAGTTTTTTATGCAAAGCGTACTAGCCGCACAACCAAGCTCTTCCTTGCTGCGCCGCGCGCGGCCGCGTAGCTACCACTTGACCTACATCGGCGCACCACGTGATATGACGTCACAACAGCTGTGAAGGCTGGGGCTCAACTCGTGCGCTCGCTTGCGGACGCGCAGCCTCCGCCGCCGGCCTAACTCCCGCTCCTACCGCTAGGAGAGACTGACGTCACGCAATTGTATAAAAGGCGACGCACTCGTTGAGTCAGTTGAGCAGCGAGATGTCAGCCAGGGAGAGGGCGGCTCGCCAGACCGCAAAGCGCAAGTTACAAAGAGCCACGGAAACGGGAGAAGAACGAGAAGTACGGCTTGCCAAGCGACGTATGCTTCGCATCCTAGGCTTAACCATAAGCTAACCCAGGCCATTTCTTGTTTCGTTTATCCGCACGAATGCTGAGAGTATAGTTAACTAACCGACTGTTTAAATGCAAAAAGGTCGGCCGCAACGTGCATGCTCCCAGATTTGGGCCCAAGAGCCTACGCGTACATTCAGACATTGCTTGAGCAGTGAAATCCGGTGACACTGTGAGATGATGCCCGCTGTGTAGAAAACATGCTTAACTTCGGCCAATTGGGGTTCTTTAATGTGCAGAGAAACCTCTAGGGCATTTCCACATTTTGCCTGCATCAGAAATATTGCCTCCGCAGCCAGGAAGAGAACCCGCGCTCTTGTGCTACGTTTCGGAACGCCTCCACCGCTATATGAATGAGCACAGGGACCGAAAACAAACCAAGAGTACATTTGTGACATTTTAATGGCTAGTGCACTGCACCTTTAGCTACATGACGAAATGGTTAGTGGAAATTTCCCTGGCATTCCTCCTGCCAAGCTCATCTTTTACGCCGACACCAACGATGCTGAGCTGTTGCCTCCATCAAAGAAAGGCTGGCGTGCACGTGCAGAACTAAAATACCTACGCGACTCTGGCGGATATCAGTCGAGAATAATTGCAGTTGGCATGGTAAAGCGACTTGTTGACCTCAATAATGTTGGGTCACGAAATTCTCCATCGAGCATTCTAGGATCCGGCAAATTATGGAGCTGTGTATTTGTTATAAATGTTAGCGGAATGTCTTCTGCCTTTCATACTATCATGCTTTGTGGCACCAAAATGTACAACGGGTGGATATTGGCCACGAGATCGCCAACCGAAATTAATTGCTCCGCTGCCATCGCATGTACAGGGAACGCTGAGCACCTGTGCACAAGAGAACAAACCTTACCACCATGAATGCCGATGAAGACGGAGCTTGCACTTAAGTGAGGAGGTGCCTCCATGTTTCGTGTTGAAAGAAGGCATGTTCCTTGATCAGCTGACACGCATTATGTACTCCAGCCACCTGTGTGCAGTTTCTTTTGAGGGTTCCGTGATGGATCAGCGTTCTTTTGTTTTTCACTGGCTGTCCCCGAGGGCAGTGCGACAGCGTCGGATGCGGACCGCTTGCTTGGTACACGTGGCTGCAGACGGTCATTTTCTAGGAGGCTTTCTTGAACTTGCCTGTTTGTCAGATATTTTGGTCTCCCGGGAAAAATACTGGGCACTGCGTTCGCCAGCAGCACCAGTTTCTTGGGTGCATTAAAAAGTGCCTTGGCATTGAACTCGGCGTAGTACGATTTTATATCGTATGCTCGAGAAAGTGCTCCACGCAGACATGGTCACTCGATTGCAATATTCTGTCTGCTCTGGGGATTGCCTGGTGCCAAAGTTCTAGCCGAGCAGGCTCTGACGGAGCTTGAAGAAGTGACGCTTGGTCCAGACAACTCTGGTAGTGCGATCTGCAGTTGCGTATGAAGCACCTCTTGCCCATAATCACGTCTAGTCGGCTTCTGGACCCGACTGGACCCCTCACATGTGCCACAGCAACAACTAACTCATCGCAGCCACCATGTACACCAGCCGTCAAAAGTAAATAGAAGGTGATTATGTTGAAAAAACTTAATTTCTCTGAATCCAAAACATAGTGGTCGAGCTTTATTGATGCACTTTATTTGTTTATTTTTATTTATACAAGTACCTGCAGCACCACAAGGGCATTATTGCAGGGGGGACAATTGGAGGAAAATGAACATGTGACAAAAACTTAAAACAACTAAGCACAGTTGGTAAAAGCAAGAAAGTAACAAAATACGTAACATCGATAAGTCATCTCGACGGCAAATGGTCTTCAGTGTACCGCGGTGCAAAATTACAACACAGAAATGGAAAGGGTACACTACCGCAGGAAGTGCAATGCCAGCCAAAAGATATGAAGTAAACGGGATGATATTAATCTACAGCAGACTGCGTGACAATAAGGACAAACTCTGAACACGTTTTACATTCACCAATGCTCATGGGAAGCCTATTCTAGTCTGCGGAAGCATACGAAAAAAATGGATTATGTAGACATTAGTACGACAGCACTTTTCAAGAACTTTCAGCTCGTGATCACATCGTTTAGAGATGAAGTGGGAAGGGAAAATGTACAAGTTCTTATTTATTCCTGTGAGATCGGCGTAAATTCGGCAAAAAAGTTCTAATTTTGCAGTTAATCGGCGATGTGACTGTGTAATTCATGCAATCACAATTTGCCTGAATATATTTATTCGTTCATGCATAAAATGAGGGCGATGAAATTAAATTTTTTGGCTAAGATTGCCTTCCATTTAGTACTTTTGACAGCACCTGTAAATGGGCCGCGGTGACCATCCACCGAGTTGGCCCGCGCCACCACGTGCATTTTCACAACGATCACTGCGGCTGGTCCCAAACTGAGGCACAGAAAGCTACTTCTAGCAAACTTTGTTCATACACAGCGCCTACCATAACGTGAAAGCTGAGAACCTAACATCCACAGCCTAAAGCAGCACCGAAAGCCGTGCAAACCGCTCAGCTGTGTCCGCCGCTCCGCAAGCGAATGGCCACTGCTCTGCAGCGTCCCCACCGCTGTGGTCGGCGCATGTACTAGAGGGCGAACATGATCTGTGCGTGCTCTCTGCCATGGCGGGCGGTCAGTGTCAACACCTCAAATATTCTTACACCGTGCCTGCAACATACTAGTGCACCATAGTGCACTGCAAGGTAAGACACATTCATCGCAGTGCTTTTCAGTGACGAGCCGAGAGCTCCACTTTTCATGCAGTGCTTAGGACCTCCTTCATTTTTTTTATCTTTTTTTCTACATTTCTTTGTTTACATTAAAATCGGCCATGTGCAGAAGTGTGCCCGTTGATGGGTGGCTAGCAGAATTGAGACAGATTTAAATGTTCAGAAGGTGGGGGGGGTGTTAGGATACGGTAGCCTCCCTCTTATCAGTCCAGTATGCAATGCTGACTGGCTGTGCTGCCCAACTTATGAGCTTGCTTTGACCTGTGCAAATGTGTTGTAGTTAATATGCTCTTCATGAGTACTGATTAGCTTGCGTGCAGTCTCTCAGTTTTTACCTAATTTCTTTGGAAATAAAGAGTCTTGCACTGAGAATCCCGAAAGTGGGGGAAGGAGGGGGCACCTGCTTCCGTGTGGCTCATAACTCATTTTGATGGCAGCATTTTTCAGCTCACCTTTGCGACATGCTTCTGCTTTGAGGTGAGGCCCATGTTAATTTTAAGTCTTTCACGTGACAAGGGTGTGGAATTGTAGTTCAGCACACTCTACTTCTAGAAAGCACCGGATATTACACCACATCCCTCAAGAGTATTCTTGTTCTCTTAGCATATGCAACTTCATGCATGCGAGCCCAAGTGGAACTCATGCCTAGCATATCTTGCCACTTCAGCAATGTCATCGTTGTGTCCTATTCAGCTGAGTCTTGTAGATGCTAACGAGAAGGGTTGTACTTCAATTGAGGATAGCGCAACAAACTATGGAAACGAAAGTGATGGACGTAACATTAAGGGGGGACACTGGTCTTAAAGCTGTTTTTGTTGTTTTTTGACCAATCTTAATAAAAATGCATAGACTTATTCAAATTTTTATGCTGATTTCAAATATGCATTTATTTCAAGTGTAGGCCAATTAGTTTTCAAGATAATTAACAATTAATGCCCATTGTTTGAGGCCCAAATAGCAAAATAATGATTTCATCTAAAATTAATTTTAAGGCATGGTTAGATAGCCAGAATAGTGAATTATGAAATGTTGAGAGCAGATTTTTGATATGTCAATTATTACTCATTTTACAACCTTCTGAATTTCAGTATAAAAAATGTGTGTACCAAGTAATGGTAAATTAACGAAAATAATTATTTTTTTAAGGTAAAATGAAAAAATCTGCTCCCAACATTTCACACAGCATACATTAGGCTTTCCATTGCAACCGAAATTTCAGCTCTATGTGACTTGGTTGCTGAGATATCAAGGCCTCAAGACTGCTAGCAGTCAACCATATGCATTTTGAGAAAAGCCCCAAAAACAAGCAGGGGACAGTTTAATAAATATTTACAAGTGCAGTAATATATTTACAACAGGAAATGGCTAGTAGCCACCAGGAATGTAGTCCTTTTGATTGCCAATAGTATCCAGGTGCCGCTTCTTGAGCACTCCTTGAATATTTTCCGCAATGGAATGCTTTCGAGCGCACTTTTGCTCTCGGCGCTCATCCTTCTCTCGCATTCTTTTTGCGCTCATAGCATTCGTATTGAGGCCCAGTTCCTGTAATATTGCTGCAGAAGTTCTTTTGCTGCCTGCGTTGAACCGCATTACTGCCTCAGCCACGGCAGCCTCAACAGTAAACAATGATGCGTGGCGCTCTTTGGGTGCCAAGGCCCATATCAAAGAGTGTAGGCTTTCATTACTGTTTTGGGTTTTACCCCTATGGCACCGCTCTAAGAGCTTCCTATCCGACAGTCGCTCATAGACAGGGAGCAATGCTTTAGCAACATGGGGTGGAATGTTGTACCGATGCTTTGGAGCAGATTCGCCTCGGGCTGCTGCCGCATTTTGCTGGCACCAAGAGTCCAGTCCCGATGGGCAGAAGCTATGGTTTGATGCCTCATCAGTAGAAGTAATGTGGTGGTAGGTGGCCATCACAGCCTTCTGCGTAGCCTCTACATCCCCATTATGGGATTTTAAAGCCCAGGCATAATAGGAGCTTAACTTTGTTATGAGGCTGCCTGTCAGTTTGCCTTTTCCTCCAAGGTTTTCGGCACCTTTGTGTTTGGACAACAAAGTCCGCAACGCTGTTCCCATACGTTTCTGCACGTGGTTTATGCAGTCTTCTTTTTTTACTTTGATGTATCCATACACATCTGCCTCTTGCACAGCTAGAAAAGCCCGACTATCACCGTCCGAAAGCATTGTGGTATAGCGAAGGCCACACTTCTTCAACGACCTTTCAAAAAGAATAAGGGCTGCCTCAACTTCCATCTCTCCAGCCTTTTTTTCTGAGTTTTTTTGGCATAGGTGCCCAGCCCTCCAGGACTGGTATGATGGGTCACCTTCTTTTGGGCCTCGCTCGCAGCCGGCACAGAAGTTGCACAATACAACATAGTCCAGCACAAGCCCGGTAAACAGTTCGATGACGGTTCCCACACCAATGTGGGATGTGTGGCCGCGTGTCATCCAAGTGCCGTTGTATGATACTGCAATATTGCCGGGGTTCCCAAGGTCCAATTCATTATAAAGTTCTCGAACCGACCGCGCACACTCTTGTGTAACACGAGCTGCTGCAGGTGTCAACTTTTTTTTCACATAGTCTTGCCACGTTTTATTGTAGAGACCGCGGTGCGAAACGTTCAGCGATGAAAAAATGTCATTTAGAGCTGTCTGCTGGTTGCCAGTGCTCTGCATTGCACGAGCAGCGAGCACATTCACCACAAAAGGGTTGATCTTCTGATCGCCACGTACCCGCGGCGAACTCCATGCAGACGATGCGTCTCCACAGCTCGCACATTGAAGAGAAAGTTTAACGGCAAGGCCGTATTCTCGCTCATCTTTTACGAAGCTCAAGTCATTGCCGCCACACGTTTTACACTTCACAAGTTTCAACAAACTGTTGAGCGATTCCAAACAAACGATCGTGAAGCTTGCCTCGTCGAGCAGACAGTCCGACGCGCTGCCGTCACGTAAACAACGAGACTTCCGCTCCGTTGCTGGAGTTGAGGCGAGTTCTCGCAGTTTTTGTTCAGTCTTCGTCTTATTTTGGAGCACATCTGAGGGCTCCAGCATCACTGTATCACGGCGGATGCGGGCGCTGCCGCTTACAGCTTCCCGTGCTGCGGAGCGCGTTAGGCCTAACTGCGCGGCCTCGCCGACACGATCGTTCAGCGCAGGAGTTTCATCATTGTCGGGGCGCACAGCAGGGCGTCTCTTGAGGTTATCGACCAGCGACTTCTTCCTTTTCTTGCCGAATGTATGCCTTGAGTGCACCTTGCGCGCTGAACCAGGCATCGCTGCGCGTTTCTTGCACTGCACGGTCCGGCACAGAGAGTCGCGTCTCCCCGCGGCTCGGGCGCATCAAGCAGACGCTGCCAGCCAGCTCCACCAATCGGATGACGACCTGCTGTCACGTGATCCGCGGCAGCCAATAGGATTTTGAATACTACCTTTTCTTTTTTGCTATTTTCTTGGCAACCAATGGGCGAACGGAAGCCGTAGTGGCGGGAAATTGAAGGCGAAAAGCGGCTTCTTCAAATGAGACCAAGATGGCTGCGGTGCCGCGCATGAAACGGGAGCTACGCTTTGCGAAATACTGCGTTTTCGGCGCCGATTTCAGCTCAAATTCGGGCGACATGGATTATATAAATTGGTATTGTGAGTAAAATACTGACCTTAGAGGCGAGAAATTTAACAGAGAGGTAGATAAATGGCTGCTGATTTCGAAAATAACATTTTCTAAAAACTGATTTTTTCGAGATTTTTCGGCCCGAAAGACCCGTGTCCCCCCTTAAAGAGACTGGAAGAGAGCAGAGTGAGTCAGGGATCAAACATGGCTTAGTGACATTCTAGTCGAAATCAAGAAGAAATGGGCTTGGGCAAGGCACGTAATGCAAAGGCAAGATAACCAATTGTTGTTAAGGGTAATGAACTGGATACCAAGAGAAGGCAAGCATAGCAGGAGCAGCAGAAAGTTAGGTTGTGGATGAGACTAAGAAGTTTGCGGGGGATAAGGTGGCCACAGCTGGCAGCACAGGACAGGGTTACTTGGAGAGATACTGGAGAGGCCTTTGTCCTGCAGTGAGCGTAGTCTGACTGATGATGATGATGACGTCAGTGAAAGATACTTCATTAGGTTGCATACTTTTTCGTGATGCGTATCATTGGGCTGGTTAATGTACTACTTGAACACTGAAGCTTTACGTGTTGTAAAATAAGACTCAAGATGAGACAGGTTGGGTGCTGCTGCTGAGGAAGCATCGTTCAAAGTGTGTCATGGTCAAGGAGAATTTCATCGAATTTGAAAACCAGGTAAAGACATTTTACGAACTTGAAATAGTATTTGCCAAGCGTAATTGTGTGGATTAATGTAATGTGCCCTCAGTTTTACGTCCTGGACAACTGAAACACCAGCCTGCACACCACACTGTAAGGGGCTTTGTTCTGCAGTGATGATGGCTGTTGGGGATATTTTTGCTGCATGCCATCTGGCTGGAGCAGCATTGGATCTGCATGACATGAATATGGAGTCCATGGCACAGCCCCTGTCTGTGATTTGTTGTGTTTACCTTTCTTCTTTTTTTTTTAATATCCAAATTTTTCACATCAGGTTTTGATGTGTTTCTGACCTGACCGATCGGCTGCGAGCCACAGAGCTGTTCCACACTTTGTATGCATGATAAAGTAGTAAAGCAAATACGGTAAGGCTGAGACACGTGCAAAGCAAACGACCTTACAAAATGAGCTACTTCTGTTGGGTTTATTCGTTTTCCGTAGCCTGCCGGATACCTCCTGTGCATACACTCAAGGGTCTCATAAAAGGCTTAAAACGATGATTCAAAAGAAAGTAATCCCGCTTTGAAAAACATACCTTGTATCTCTGCTGTTATGCACTTAATACGCCAGCATCAACTGCGTGTCAGCAAGTACAGCAAGACCATCTGTCATATGTCTCAGCGCATATATTCATACATCCTAAGCTATCTCATGTTGGTGTTGTCTTTCTTGTGTGTGTATGTTGGCACAACTGTACATTTGTTACCGTCTCTCGTGTACGTATGTAGGCACATTTGTACATTCATTACCATGACCATTCATCACAGTAGATGGGGACCAATGCTAGACAATGCTTTAAAAAGTGTTGCACATGGATTTTTGTCTTTGCAGATAGCAGCAGCAGTGAAGAAGATTCGGAGGAAGATGAAAAGTATGCGGAAGATGCGAAAGTTGATGCTGCCAATGTGGGTAAGGGAGGACCTGATACTGCTGACCTCAGAAAGCTTCTGAAGAAGTGTGACAGATTTTTTCTTAAGTTCGCAAGTGAGTACACAACAGGAGAGTATCTATTTGCTGGAGTTGGCTAATTTGTCAGTGTTATCAGCAAAGCTGTAGCCATTTCTCACAATGCACTGAAAGGTGTCAAAAAGGCTTAGAAAGCCCCCAACTCCCATCATTCGTCACCATTGGTTCCTGGGCACGCTTACAAGAAAGGTGGTCACATATTATAAGGTGGCTCGTCGCAGGGACATGTGAGTTCTTTGACTTTGGATTGAACTCGAACACGTTCTCGCCAAACTAATATTCGGTTCATTGTTTGGACTCCTAGCATTGATATTTGTGTATAATTTGACACAGCAAATACTTGTTGGACCCTGTGTGGCCTTTTAGGTTTATGTCTCGCAAGCAGTGTGTCTCGCAAGCAGTGTTGCTTCCTCACAGTGGGTGCTGCATCTTGTGTTCCCCTCTTGTTTTTTTGCTATTCTATTGCCATAGCTATGGCTGTTCTTTGGTAATCAGCACTTCTGGAATTCACGCTTGTGTGATTTGCATCAAGTGAGGTCATGCCGTGTGCATGCAGGCAGTCTCTTCAGGCTAGATTCAGGGTCCGTTTAGCACGGGTTTCGTGCAAGAACAAGAAAAACATCTTTGGTGTGCATTTTTCACTTCTGTATCGATGCTTGATGCTGTGTGAGCCCTGCACTTACATGTGTTCTTCAGTTGCACCGCTGATCCCCAGAATTAGTGGATAGATCACGCAGGGGCCTAAGCTTTATCCACTAATTTTGGAGATTGGTTGTGGAGATTGCTTTGAGCGATATTCTGATTTGTGCACATTCTAGGTCATGTGTGATCTCTGCTCCTACTCTCTACCATCTTTTCCCCTTTCCGCTTGCTTCATCCCTTTTTTTTTTTTATGGAATGGCTGAGGTGTCAGAGAGAGTACTGGCTCTTTCCTCTCTTCATTATCTCTTCTTCCCTGTTTGTATTCCCGTTGGTGTTGGCTTGATAGTTTCTTGCTGCTGGATAAATTGCAGGAAATTCCTGCTTATGTATCTGCTCTTCAGCTGAACTTTAAGGCTGGACTTTACAGCTAACATTCTGTTGGTCACTTAGATTTTGTAATGAGTGTTAGCCGAATGGTGATGTGGAAGATGGTATCCAAAATGTTGCGCACATCGAGACAAGCGAGCAGTATCTCATGCTCACCATTAGTTTCTCAGGGTCTCTGCTTGCCCATGGAAACTCTGGGCGAACTTTTTTTTTTACACTCAATATTCCTCTTGCCATTTCACTTTTCTTTACCCACTACCTGTCACAATTCAGGTCAAGCAGAAAATTTCAGCTTGTGCTTGCCCCCTTATTTCATTGGCACTATCAGGCAAAACATGTGCAGTAAAACCTCATTGATATGTTTTTTAAAGGCGTTTTGAAGCGGCAATGTGAAAGTAGCCAAAATTTCCTCTTCCTCGTAATTTGCAGATGCTTCACCCCCTTGCACCCTATGCACAGCTGGGAAGCCGCCGGGGCAGCTGACTTACCCAGCCTTTATTCTTTTCATGGTACACTCCCCAGACGTTTCGCCCCTTGCCCATATGCACCGAAAAGAAGCAGCCGCATTTCTCTTATTCATGCCCTCCCCCCGCAGGAACTTTTTTTTTTCCGTGTGTGTGGAAAAATTTTAAATGTAGTAGCCGGGAAATTGTGTTATCTAGGCATGTATTAACCGAGAGAAAAATAGTGTAACTCTATGGGACATTTTTATTGCCCGCGGTTTTTAGCGTTGAACGAGAAGTCGTATAAGCCGGGAATGTGTCAACGAGGTTTTACTGTATACTAACTCGCACTGTTAATGGTGAAATTGCTTTGCTGACAACAAGGGGGGTCATTTATATCGTCACACTTGGGGCAAGTCTGATATCAGCTGCTAGGTCATGTTTGCTGCTTGGTTGCTACATGCATTGCGCGGAACTGAGGAGAAAACAGTTTTTTTAGCCATCACTTTCTTTGGAGCCCACTTTCGGTTTTTCCTCGTTTATAAGCACTGTCATGTTTCCTCCTTTCCCACTCCCCATTTTCCTCTTCATCATAATCATCATGTCTCAGCAGACATCCCTCTTGCTCCAACCTGTTTTTTTTTTTTTTTGTTCTTGGCATGGGCATTTTTGATGCAGGTTGCATAGTTTTGTTTAGGGCACTTTGTCAAAATATGAAGTGCATGACGATAAAATGCTGCCATTGTGGAAATGCAAAAGCAGTCAGCATCAAGAACTGTGCATGTCCTCCCTGCTAGTTTTTTGTTGGCTGAGCATCAGTTATGTTATGCACATCATGTCAGTCATTCCTAGAATTGCCTCATTGAAGCAGCACACTCACCCCGCTGCTGCATGCACCAACGGCATAGTAACACTCTTTTGCCAAAGATTTCCTTTGTGACGAGCAAGCTAACTCACTTTTCTTTTTTCTTGTTTTTGTTTTTGCTGTGGCTTCTGTTTTGTTAACCATGGTCGTTTAAGTCAGCAGTATGAATTTGGTCGCCCCCTTGCTTTATAGAAATGAAGGCGGAAATAAAGGCAGCGGAGGTGGCGGATGTCAAAGCAACAGGGGAGGCTTCACCACTGAGTGAAGACGACGACGCCTCGCTGCAACTGCCTCCGTATCTGCCTGCCATACAGGGCTGCCGCAGCGTTGAGGAGTTCCACTGTCTCAACCGCATTGAGGAAGGCACGTACGGTGTGGTCTACAGAGCGAGGGACAAACAGACCGGTGAGCACAGAGCCATTTTTTTTTTTTAACTGCAAAAGCAGGGCTAGTGTACTGCCGAAGTGGTCATGTCTAAGTGCTCACATCCGAGTAATGCAATCCGAGATTCACTTTTTGTCGAATTTACACTTCATCATATAGTGTGCGAGTGTCGTCAGCAGCACATTGGCTGTGGGGAACAACGTGAGCACGGCCCTGGGTGCATTTAGTGCATGTTTTAAGAATTGAACTTCACAGAACCAGTGAAATTGGAATGTTTGTTTAAAAGGGCATTTTTCGGCCCAGTTGCTGCATTTTCTAATGTCAGAGTAAACAAAGTGCTTGGAGACAAGATGAGACCACAAGAGAGTGCACTCTTTGTCTTCTGCTGTTGTTTCCCCCTTGCACTGTTTTTCTGATGTTGCACTGAAATGTTTATCCTTTCTAAACTACTGTCGCTCGGGAAAACACACTGTGGCCCCGCGGCTCTTGGAGCTATGATGCTACACATTAAACAATTGAACCCCAGGGCGTCAAGGGATTAAAGATAGCAGTACACTAGGAACACCACTTGTAAGGCAGCTAAGCTTTTTGGATGGCGGCACCAAGTGCCTGAAGCTGTCTGTTTCAAAGCTGTGCATACTGCATGTTGACAGCGTGATAGGACAGCTGTTTTCTCTCTCTCTCTCTGCCTCACTCTCTTTTCCTAATGGTGAATGGGACTGAGATTGCATTATACTTGTGCAGTGGGCACCTGTGTGCAGTGCGTCAGAATCAGTTCTTTGATTTAGCTTTGACAGTGTGTTGCCGTTTTTGTGTGCTCCCCAGATGAGATCGTTGCGCTGAAACGTCTCAAGATGGAGAAGGAGAAGGAGGGCTTTCCAATCACGTCCCTGCGGGAGATCAACACCCTGCTGAAGGCACAGCACCCAAACATTGTCACAGTCCGGGTCAGTACCTCTTGCGTCAGTCTTGCAGAAGTGTTGACATGCTTACTCTTGACAACTAGCACAGCGCTGCATACCGCCTATGCTGTCGCTTTCTTTTAAAGCTCGATTCAGTCAAGCGCTAAAGCTTCGGAGGATCTTGATCTTAACTTAGAATCATGTGACGTTTGCCAGTAGACTGATCTAGCAGTCTGTTTCACACTTTGCGGTTAACTTGCGGTTGTCGTCGGGCAGGCGCATCCTATCCTGCATACTTGCAATGCATTATATATTTTAAGGATTTGCTGGGACTGCGCTAATTCATCATAAAAGCGTGTGCGGCGGGCGCAGCATAATAAAGGAACGCATAGTCCGGGCTCCGCTGTAGTCGGAAAAATTTTACAAAAAAATGCGGTCCTGGGTCGGGGCCGCACCCCATTAAAACCGCAGAAAAAAGTTCACCCCTTACATGAGTATATACGGTATATCTTTAAGCTGATGGCAAGAACGAGTTTCCAAAGGTGTGAGTAGAGGTGCCGGTGTACGCTGCATTAACCAAGCGATGTGGAAATGACGGAGTGACATTACAAGATTTTGTTTACTTTCGGTGAGTCATTCACAGTTTACCATGGTTGCTTAATGTTAGCTCCAAGAATGCCGCGGAAATTATTGTCACTGTTGTTGTCACTGCCGTCTTTCTTTATGTGCTTTCTGAAGGCTCATTTTTAATTCTTCAGTTAACGATTCTATAACTGTGCACAATGTCTATGCAGGAAATAGTTGTGGGCAGCAACATGGACAAGATCTACATTGTCATGGACTATGTGGAGCATGACCTGAAGAGCTTGATGGAGGTGATGAAGCAACCCTTCCTGGTGGGTGAGGTCAAGACATTGATGCTGCAGCTTCTAAAGGCTGTGGCCCACCTGCACGACAATTGGATCCTCCATCGAGATCTCAAGACGTCCAACCTGCTGCTCAGTCACAAGGGCATCCTCAAGGTTAGTTGACGTGGAGTGTTTATGAACATGCAACACAAAGTTTTGTTTTACTTGATGTGGTACTATTTTAGCTCTCTGCATACTTTGTGCATACTTTTTATGCCAAATCACTTGGCACTCATTTCCTGGATCTAGAGCCCTCCACTATGGCGTCCATCATAGCCCATGTGCAGTTTCAGGGCTTTAAGTTGTACCATTCCAAATCACTTGCTACTCAAAATACAAAGTTACTGAAGTACTACCTTGGTGCAAGCTAGATATCAAGGTGATGTTGGTACAGGTGCTTCCGTAAAAAATATGCCCAATTATCAAAAAAGAAAACACGGGTATGTTACGCATTGCCTTGGTGGAGCTGAGAAACTGGTGGATTGCTATCCTGTGGTGTTGCTGGCTCAGCTATTATTTCCTAGTGGTCAGTCTTGGTATGCTGGGGGGCTAATTACAAAAGCGAAACGTATTTTTGTCTGTGTCACTTTTTTTTTTTTTTTGCCTTTTCAGGTTGGTGACTTTGGTCTGGCTCGAGAGTATGGGTCGCCCCTGAAGCACTACACCCCCATTGTTGTTACGATGTGGTATCGAGCACCAGAACTGCTTCTTGGGGTCAAGGTTTGTAATTTCTTTCAACACGTGATGCATTATTGTGGCATTTGGAGCTGAGCTAGTTGGTATATACTATGGCCAAGTTTAAAGGAATAGCAGAGATGGCATGCTGGTAGCCTCTTAAATGCCCTTAATAATGTATGCAGTCTTAGAATGATCCTTCTTCACATTAACGTGAGAAGTTTGGCTATTTGGTACGCATTGATGGTGAACAAGTGCAAAAAAGACAGAAGATGCAGAGACGAAGGCGACAACACGGCACAAGCATTCATGTCGCGTTGGTGTTATGTTGTCGTCTTCTTCTTTGCATCTTTGTCTTTTTTGTGCTTGTTAACCATGAATGGACCATTCTTCACTCTGAGGAGAGACTTACCATTGTTAGAAAAAACTGCAATTTTTTAAAAAATTTTTAGCTTTTTCATCAGATAACATGCATAGTCACTTTTTCATGTTCGTTTAGTTATATACGGCACCGCACATGACGTAGTAGACATGCTGTGGCAAATGCTTGTAGATTTTGTTGAACGTAATGCACCTGGTGTGCGTGCGTGTGTGCATGCGTGTGTGCATGCGTGCATGTGTGTGTGTGGAGAGAGACACTAAAGCTTTATGAACTATTGGGTTTTTCAGCAGAGAATATGCCGTGCTTGATGTTTTGTGTTTTGTTTTTGGCGCTGAGCATGCTGGGACAGTTATGCAAGAATTACATTCCCCTTCGCAGGAATACTCAACACCCATTGACATGTGGTCTGTCGGCTGCATATTTGGCGAGCTGCTCACAATGAAGCCGCTATTCCCAGGGAAGTCAGACATCGACCAGTTGAATCGAATCTTCAAGGTGCGCCATGCATTTGCTAGCATCTCTTTATCTTTGTTTTGCTCATCTGTTTTTGCGGTTCTCAGCAAAAGATATGTTGTGGAGCCCTCAAGCATCACTAAATGAAAAGGAACCGGAAGTAGACCTCTAGAGACAGCAGAGGATAGGTTATGCATCTTACTACCATCGCAAATTGTGATTTATTTACGGGTGTATGCATATGAGTAGTTCATGGAAGATTGCAGTTTATATTTTTTTAGCTTGTTCTTCAATCCATTGTTATACTGCATTGCACCACTGAACATTTTAATGATTGCTTTCTCCATGTGCATTTCTCAGAATGAACATAGTTCAAACCATATATAGTACTTGATTTGAATAAGCATACACTGTGCATTGAATTTTGTGATCCAGCCAAGAGAAGAGGGCTGCTTTATGTGTTTCTGTGCCCCCACCACAGCATTTTTCACCATTGTCAAATGCTTGCAAGTGTCTTGTTTTTTCTTGCCTTGAACAGGACCTTGGCACACCTAGTGAAAAAATTTGGCCCGGCTACACTGAGCTGCCACTGGTGAAGAAGGTCACCTTCACTGAGTACCCCTACAACAACCTGAGAAGCCGGTTTGGCCATACACTCTCAAACCTGGGCTTTGACCTGCTCAACAAGTGAGTGCGCTTCAACTGATGTGCCTTTGACTTGGTTTGCGCTTGCCTCGGCTCACGGTCATGGTCTGTCTCTAGGGTTGTAGTACTTTTAGTACTACCTGCTTTAGTACTTATTGCATGTGCAAAACGCATAGGACATGGGAATGGCATATAAGCTGAAGTGCAGATAACCACAGGTTCTTTAGGTTAATGGAACAGATTCCAAGAGAAGACAAACGTAGTGTACGAGTGGTAGATACTTGGGTGGGCGGGTAAGATTAGGAAGTTTGTGGGGATAAGTATCACTACAGCTGGTGCAAGATAGAGTCCATTAGAAATCAGCCGGAGAGGCTATTGTCCTGCAGGGGATGCAGTCAGTGCTATGGTCTTTGGAAGCCAATGAATTGAACACTTCGCAGCTGGGTTCAGTGAAGCGAATTGCTTGCGCAGGTTTTTGACGTACTATCCAAGCCGCCGTATTACAGCAGAGGAGGCACTGCGTCACGAGTTCTTCAATGAAACACCAGTGCCCGTGGACCCCTCCATGTTCCCCACGTGGCCAGCCAAGAGTGAACTTGGTCACCGAAAGGCGCAGAGTCCGAAGCCTCCCTCTGGTGGCAAGCAGTTTGCAAAGCAACTGGTAAGTTGACTGCCTGATAGTGCTTTTTTCTTCTCAGGGGCGTCGGAGTCTTGCTAAGTTATGTTCCGACTAGTAGCACTGAATTGGTGGGCTGTGGAGTAGAAACTCACTATGTCAGGTAGTCCAGCCTGAGATGAAAGCATCGAAGCTCTAATCAGAGAGCAGGGTATGCTATGGCAGTAATGCAGGAATTAACAAAAGCCTGTTTTCTTTAGCATAGCAGCACATGCTGTTCAACTACCCACTACCTGAAACTCCGTTCTTACACTCACTGTCAACAGTGAGGTGCCCTGTAGACTAATATGCTTGTTTCGTTAATAGCTGTTCTTGATAATGAATTCTCAACTGCTAAATATTGTACATGACACACAAAGTTACGTTTTACAGGAAAGTGCTACAAGCGTGCATTGTTTCCTTCGTGTTCCGCCCTGCAGCGTGTGCAAAGAGGTGCAAGAGTTGTACCTGGACTTAAGCACTTGTTAGTCTCACGCAGTCACATAAAAGTACATCCAAAACAAGCGTCTGAATTCATAGCTGCTCTTTGTGCTGAACCTGCTTAATTTTCTGCTTCCCTTGTGGCGTTCATTTGGGCTAACTAACCACATTAAGGGGAGATGCTACTCGAAGACACGTTTTTCTTAATATGTGACCTAGAACAATTAAACTCCAGTTATCAGCGTAGTTTTCTATGCTGATTTGAAATATTTAATTATTTTTATTGTGAGTTGCAGTTTTTATTCTGTGTCATGACAAAGTGCAAAATGTACATATTTTTGCCCCTACTTTTTCTCACACTAAACCTGCATAATTATAGACCATTGATGGCTCATTTTTCTCCATATAGACTGTAGAATGCTGAAAACTATTTTTAAAATGCGTACAAAATATGATAATACAGAAGAAAAATTGGAACCTGGCAAGTCTACATTTCGAGACACCACTGAGTGTAACTTGAAACTTGTTGGTAAATATGTGATCAATATTGATGTCTAAAGGAGATAACAACACTCCTCACACCTCAGAGAAAATATGTGCAAAATTTCATGCAGATCGGAGCATCAGAAGTACCAAAAACAAGGTGGACAAACTCAAAAAGTTTCCCAAAATTTGATTTTGAGAAAAATGCATTTTGAAGTTAAAGTACATGTTTATTTACAAAAGAAGGCTTAGTTTATAATCAAAATTTTACACAAATGAGGAAAATTGTCCATAAAAAAGCCACTGTCACTAGAAAATTCCTGCACCATAAGCTGCTCATACCAAATTTCAAAGGAACGGGCCACTACAACAGCTGTTACGTTGATGTCGAAGCTTTCACGCGAGCTTCCGCTGTCGTAAGCTCGGGCCGCACTCTTGCTGGCATCATCGCCGGCCGTAACTCGCCGCGGTGTATATGCTCGGGAAATAACACTTTCTGGGAACGCACAGTTCTCACAGTAGAGTGCTAGAAACGATGCTACTCCTTTACGCTTTGCGACCGGTTGCCTGCACACGAAGTTCCGATCGCTAAAGGCGCGCTCACACTAGCGGGAAGCTTCCCGCGCCGGCACAACGTCAACGTCGACGCTGCCTCGCAGCTCCTCAGAATGACGCTCACACTGCGCGCGTTTTCTCGCTGCGGTTGTCTTGGAATGTGGAGAGAGGAGGCGCTGAGGGAGGACCCGAACGAGCAGAAAGAGAAGGGGATAGTCATGTGACACTAGAGAAGACTGGAAAGCGCACCCTTTTCTCGCGTCGTCGTCTTGATCGTCTGCTAGCTCCCCTCCCGTCGCCCTGGCAAAGCAGCCGCCGAGTGCCCGGCCGGCCGGCGGGCCGGCCGGACGCGCGCAGCCTTCGCCTCCGCCGACGGGGTCACTGAACTGGGACCGACGTCACGGTTCACGGTCGGCGCCCATTGGCTGTTCTGGTCACCGGCATGGGAAAAATAGGTACCGAACCCAACGCTCCGCGGGACGGCAGAGCAGGCTGTCCGCGGGAGAAAAACCGGCTTGCGCGGGAAGCGGCACGCGGAAAACGTCCAGCGTTGCGCGTTTTCCCGCTAATGTGAGCGCGCCTTAACACATCGAGCAAATCGCGCCGCTCACGAGCATGTTCAGCGCTGTCAAAGCGGTAATGACCCGCGACCCGTTATCGAGCAGTCTTTCCTCATCTTGGAAAAGTCCAATCTTCTTTTCTGAAGCACTCAAGTACTCCAACACCGCTCCAGTTTCCTCGGCCAGCGCGCTGCCCTGGCGGAACCGCTAGGCCTAGTGGCCGCGGGTATACTTGCCACTGGACGCGCCTTCGCCCTCGTTTTGCACCGACAGCCTCTATATTTGTGCACGGAGTGGCTTTTCACTGCACGATGACTCCTCCTGCTTGGTCCTGCTTCCTCCATGGCAAAAATAAATGTGCCGAATGATCGCCACTCAGTTGCGTATCTCGGTGAAGCATGGACCCGCAAGTAGGCTTCACCACACACATGCATGCTGCGGCCAATGGCAATCCCTGATCCTACCACATGATTTAAAAGCCAGTCGCAGCGCTCGGAAACAGCAGCAAAGACATGCGTTTTTTTATTATTTCTTCCTCTGCTGCACCCCAGGCAACCCTGGTCGTTGCGAGAATGTGGCTTGGCTGAGCTCCTCTCACGTTTCGCCATGGCAAGCGGTCTCGTTGCGTAAATCGCGGGACGGTCAAAGATAGCACACTTTCAGACTTTTAACAGGTGTGCCCTTTAAATGCAGTTTTCACCGTTTTCCCATCCGGATTTTGCGCTGATTTTTATTTTCATGAAAGTAGAGAGTCTAAACTTGCAAAAACAAGCAAAAACAAAAAAACATTTATGGGTTTCGAAAAAAACGAGTTTTTCGACCCGCATCCCCTGCCATTGCATTGACTGTCAGTTGCTTCAGCTACCTTTCAGTCAGCCTGTCACTTTATTTTGGTTCTGTTAAAAAGAAGGGTTCAGAGCTGAACATTCTTTGTGCATCTTAACAGAGATCCCAGCTGTTCACCAGAGAGGACAGAGTGATGCTTACTGATGAATAGTGTCTTTCTTAACAGGTGCTTGATTGATCAGAAAGTGAATATTGTAATGATGATGATGAATGGTGCCTCTCATAAAAGCAGCTTGATTTAGCAGAACATTGAATATTGTAATAGCAGTAGAAAACTGGCCCTACTTGAAATGCAGCTTACTGCCTTTCAGTGAACATGAGGGAGCATTGCAGATTTGATCAGCTTTAACAAAAATGTCAAATGTAAGAACGTGTGCAAGCGTGTAGGCACTGTTAGTAAGTACAGAATGAGGCAATATGAAGTGAGAAAGGGTTCACGAAGAAACATGCATTAAGCACACTGCGAAAAAAATGAATTTTCTGAGCAGCCATACAGCACCTGCAATCAGCCAATCAGTGGCTCTTTTCTATTATTTATTTTCTTGATCTGTGAGATTTTTTTTGTCATGTTGGAGGACAAGTACCTTCATGCATGAGTCATCGCAGCTGGCTTGTGAAGATGGCTTATGATTGCAATATATATGTGTCGTATTTCATTTCTTCATTCTTCCTAGCCGCCACGGGAATGGCTTAAAGGCACTCCACGCGTTAGTTGACTCCTCTTACCTTCAGCTTTGAGTTCAAAAAAAGGCAAGAGCTGGGACGTTTAATCCGATTGAAATTAGGAAAATCGACTGCAGGACAATAATTCGAAGTTTCTAAGAATGCTCGGAATGTGTAGATCGAGTTCCTGCCGCAAAAAGACGAGCTCAGATTCCTCTTTAGTGCACCTTTAATGGCCAAGCTTAAGCGACCTCCAAGTTTTTTTCTTCCTGAAATTGATGTGGAGGGGTCTACTTACAGTTGTGCAAATACGGTGAATGCCGTATCATGGTGCGCTTGTTTTCACCATTCTTGAATGAACTGTGCTGCTCACATATGGGACTTGAGAGATTTGCTGCATTCTTCTTTAACATCTTTACATTCCTGTGTTTTCTGGTGCTGAAAGTTTCAGTGTGTGATCTTGTGCAATTTTTGGTGTCTCTTCTTCAGGGCGAAGGAGATGATGAAGGCCTTCTGGCGGCAGCAGGTTTTCACATGAATATTCCCAGCAAGGGAAGTTCTGCAAAAGGTACAGGCTTCAGCCTAAAGTTTTAACATCGCCGTAAGCGAACAGTCAACAGGACCACTCTGTATATACACAGCATTATAAAAATACACTCCACAATTGGCCGAGAGACCACTGTTAATAAACTGTCACTTGCAGCCTGCTGGCTTTTGTCCGTTCTTTTTTTTTTCAACATGAATGTCTGGAAGAGGGTCATTCTTTTGCAGCAAGACAGACAAATCAGTGATGGAATTTATGCAAACTAATTATGACGAAAAAAAAATTCATTTTTCGGTTTGTTAGCATTTACGCTTAAATCTCGATGTTAGTCTAACGTTTAGAGGAACCCCCAAGATGGAGCAGCTTTCCAGTAATGGAGTAATTACTCATTAGAATCCACCCAAGCACAGCCATTTGGCTGCAAAGGAAAGCTATAAAACTTTCACAGAAACTCCATAGAGGTTAAAGAAAAATTAATTCTTTTTCAGGGTTCGAACTTGGGGTGAGATTTAATTCAATTCACTCTCGCCTTAGCATCTGCTAACAGCACATCGCTGATGCCGTGGCCAGTTAAGCAGTATGAAGCGCGGTTAGTAAGCATTGGCGTCCGGCCGTAAATAAATCCCGTCAATCGGAAACATATCTGTAAGAATGCAAATTTTTAGGACCACGGGAAATAAGTATATCGATATTATGTTGTGCCTTGTGTGAGTGCTCAGTTTGTGAGCTTCTTTTTTTTTAAATATACAGGGTGTTTTATGCATTGCAGAATTTTATATTAAAAAATGCTGCAGTAGCTACAAAACGCGACATTTCAAGTGGGGTTATGTGGCCAAGTCGATATCTTCAAGTTTATTTGTTACGCTTATGCTAAGATTAGAACGTTTAGAAAATTGAAGCGAATACTGCAGTATTCAGTTCGGGCTTCAGTGCAAATAGCATATTCGGGAGTCCAGAATATTTTCAAGGTATTTCGAAGTTTGAAAATGCAGCAAAATATACCCTTAATAAGGGAAATGAAAGAGACCATTCATCAGATTCATTTGGTGACCGATTATTCGAACTCTGTCACTCAGATATACGGGAAATATGCTTCAGCCGAAACATTCATTTAAACTCAATTTTCAGGCCACTGCTGGAAGTAATCTATGGTTTTATGCACTCTCCGACACTTCCGCACGGTAACGCCACTCAAGATATCGGAGCACGTCGTGTGCACGGACAACAGCGCGACCACCAACTGGCCTTCGACGGCTTCGACGGAAGTGAAGATGTAAATACAGAACTACCAACATGCCTAAGGTACCCGAGACAATCGCTTCGTCGGCATTGGCTTTCGTATTGTTACAGTGGTTACAACCGAAAACGAACTGAAGTCAACATTACGTAATTGTTTGCACCCTTTAACGGCACAAATTAGATAACTAGACGAGAAATGCCAACCATTGTATCGTGATAAGAGAGAGTGGACCACCAAGCGTTTTGTCACGGGTGCACTGTCTTTGCCAGAGGTAGGACTGTCCAGCCAATCCAGATGTCAGTGCCTAGGAAAGCCAACTGGAGCACCGTATCGGTCGTATCATTGTTGTGGCAGTGGTATCCAGCAGAAAAAAACTTGGTGGCCAAACGGTATTCGAACCAATGCCGAAGAAAACAGCAAATTTGTTCCCCTGTGCCTCAGACAGTCCGGCAACCACCGCATCCTCCCGCTCTGCATGTGCAGAATGTGTTCATTTCTTTAAACATCAGTTCTCTTCCAGTCACGAGGTGTGCATTTGAAACCGAAACTGAACGGAGTTTTCTTGACCAGCTATTGGCTGGCCCTGTGACGTCGTGAGTCAGCCACGCCGGGTTCATGGCTGAATGGGACTAATGCTTTCGCTTTTAAACTGGAATATTGTATGTAGTTCAAAGCCCACCCAAGACATAAAGATATGAATCTGAGCCACCACGGTGGGTGCAATAAATATGGTCGTGGTCAAAGAGCTCTAGTGCAGTCCTCGTCAAAGAGCTCTAGTGCAGCCTTTGCGTTTCGCCCATCCCTGCTGCTGCTGTCATCAAAAGAGGCAAAAAAAAAAGTAATCTATCGGATATGGTTGCCCAGAAACACGCGTGACGAATTTTGCTGACGTGGCTGCATGAGGGCAATGAAAAGAGCCTTTTTTTTCCCCAGTTGTGGTTTTTTTAAAAGTGATACGAAAGGAAGGAAAATCATTACTGGAGAAAAAAAGCCGCCTTGCGTTCGCGTCACGCAGCCACAGCTTCTTTGCTTACTGACGCACAGAAGATAGGTTTGGCGCCAGGATATTCGTAGTGAGCTGGTGCAAAGAAGGAGAGAGGAGAGCCTTCCTGCCTTCGTGGCATTAAGATAAAACAAATAATAAACTGAGCAAAAAGCAGCGACGAGAGCTTCACATACTCGCTTACCCGCAAGAGCGCATAAATAATACAGCTGCCTTATTGCGAAACGCCTCTGTGATCAGATTGTGAAGCCAAAGCCGCTCGGCAACTTTTGATGTGGCCTGGCAGGTTTTAGCACTCGCCTTTCAGCTTTCTTGGCCTACGTCATCAGTGGAAGCGCTTGTGGTCTGGTGGTCAAAACATGCGACTTTTGGCAGCGTGGTGCAGAACGTGCGATATGTGCCAAGGCGGCTGTAATCGGGAGAAGAAAGGCCGCGACACGTAACTTCGATGACGTGCTTCTAATCGGAAGAAGAAAGGCGGCGAATGCACAGAACTTGCAGAACCGAGGCGAAAACGGGCCACGCCCCTTTGCTTCAAGTGAGCTCGTAGTGTGCGTGATGTAGCAGTCAGAGACCAAGTTATGAGGGTCTGTTGTGTTCCCGGGTGTTCTGCCCGCACTATTGAAATGACCCGGCTATTTGGCTTTGCTCGTGACAGCGCGCGCCGAAAAAATTGCCAATCGCGGGTCAAACCAGACTGCGTGAACAACTGTAAACCTCAAAGTATGAGAGGTAAGGCATGCGAAACGCTTGTTTTCTAGAACAATTTCTGCTTGGGACGGAGGGATAATGCACTACTTATCTTTGCATCTTCATAATTATTTAAATTAGCAGCCATGAAACACCTTCTCGCATTGATTTCATGGCGAACGAAAAGCTGCCTGAATGGCAGTCTTTGGCCAATATGCAACTGCAGCTCGAAATAAGTAATCCTGATTGTTGGAAATGTAATTGAAATGGAGAGTATTCGGGTCAAAAGGTTGCACTGGAATATGCTACGCAAGTTGTAAGAAAGCTGTTATGAAGGAACACTACGCAAACTAAACGCTACAGAAGCGAACCAACACGCATGAATGCACCAACTGTTCATAAGGCGCCGACTTTATCGGCAGGTTAGCTGCGAAATATTGTCTACTTTAGAGTAACTACCTCTGAATCACTGTTTAAACTATCTCTGGTACCGCTCTGTCAAGGTAGAACACCAAATTTTTTTAATTCTTCGCGGCAGCTGCAGTTTTTTCTTCGAAACGGCGCGCCGCCGCATTGCGCTCAATGCAACTTGAACGGAAGAGTGAGACCCGACATGCTCCCGCCGGGAGCGGTGTCTTCACCCGGAAAGCGGCGCTGGCCCATCGAGGCGCCCTAGGCACCCTAGTTGCGAGGCGTGGTGAGTCACGTGGCATGACGTCATAGCCAAGCTTCTGCTTCTCCTGGTTTGAAGGTCAAATTTCATCGCCACATGACCTTCAGCTTTGTGTGGGAGGTGTAGAAATTTTGCTCTAAAAATTGGCGCACATCTGGGAAGCCTGCACGGCGCGAAAGAAATCACGCCCGCGCGCGGCAGCGACCGTTCGAGAAACGTGGAGAAATCTTCAGTCATTGCCGACGGAGAGGGCGTAACTTTGAGCATACCGAGTGATGCCATCTCCACTTAGCTCGCGCGCCGTCGGCGCCGGGTCGGAAGAATGCGACTCTAGAAGCCTTTCTCCACGCCTGACCAATGGCGATGCGCGCCCGGTGAGAGGGTGAGAGAGCGACTGTAGCGTTAATACTGTGTGCGTGCACCTGCCTTGGCACGAAGTAACGAACAGACGCGGCGGTCCTGTATAGGAAGGACTTGTAGCACTGTCTGTCAGACCGTGCCGTCGTTGAGCTTCGGAGAAGCATGCCCGCACGACTCCCGGGTCGGCACCACTCGCCCAGCCATGGACCAGCGAGGGAACGCGCGCCAGTCTTCAGGACGTCCCCGTCGTGATCCTCCGGTGTCTTCGGACTGTCTCAATGCCCGGTGAAAAAAATCGTGTTCTATTTGTCTCTCTCCTGTATAAGTGCACTTCAGGTGTAAGATCTCTTTTGTATTGTAACATCTCTCTAGTGTTACTTTGTATGTGTCACATTTTTTTTTTTGTAGAACACTTTGTGTTATTACGAGTGATTAGAAAATCCTCTCTATCGTCTCTTTGCTTTATGAAGTTTGTTTTGCTTGTGAACCTCTGGCTGCGACCCTTTCTCTGGCTTGCGGCCGGCGATAGCTGCACACCAAACAACCACCCACCTGAGCTTGCCGCGCTGGGTCGAGGTCATCTCCTTTTAGACTGAGACCACTACCCCTACATGCTCAAGGGTGTCTAACAAGTGCGCACAGCTGATACACGGCTAATAATTCTGTAAAAGATCTAACTGTTGTATGGGCAAGTTGGTAAGGATCCATGGCAGAATTGATTATTTGAATTTTTTCGCAACAGTTTTACGTAAATTTTGACTTTTGTAAGCAATTTGCATGACACAACGCAACCATCTCGAGTGTCTTAATAGCCGGCAGAGCTGTGCACTTTGACGTTTCATCCGAAACAAGCCAGCGCAAATTTCAAAATTGGATGACATTCCAAAATTTATTCCATGATCCTATCTATCCCATTGCATGCAGGCTTCCACAGACCATTCACAGCATCTGCTGGTCGACTATACGCACCTTCTAAATGATGAGCGTGTTATGATGCATAGCACTCCCAACAGCTCGGCGAAAATATAGGTGCATTTTCACTAGTAATAATTAAGCACATTGCTTGCTCTTGCCGAAGAAAGTTACACTTCAACTGCAGAAACGTCTATTGAATGCTTCATCGGCGCTTCGCCAGCTGTACTCACTAAATTCCAAAATAATAGGATGCTCTGAAATCCTGGCAGAACTCGTGTCATTTTTGGGGGTGTTCGTCACCGTGCTGGAGTTCAGAGTCGGGCAGTTGCGGTAGATGAAAACACCTTGGACCACACGACCTGCTTAAGTTTCTTCTGGCATGTAGAAGCTACTTACAGAGATCCTTATACGCTTCGTGCCTTTTTCCCCCATCTCGTGGGAAATGCCCTCAAGACCGTGTCGATTCAGATCTCAAACGCGGAGTGCGAGAGTGCTTATCGCAGGTTGTCTTGACGAAAACCGAACATGAGGGAAAGATTAAGCTGCAGTTGTACTTGCTTTAATGCTGAGACAGAAGTTTGCGCAACTGATCGGGCGATATTATTTCAGCTCAAATTCGATTTAAAATTG
Organism: Amblyomma americanum; assembly: GCF_052857255.1. NCBI lineage: Eukaryota > Metazoa > Arthropoda > Arachnida > Ixodida > Ixodidae > Amblyomma > Amblyomma americanum. Next base: position 76,785,925 of record NC_135498.1, read on the forward strand.
GGTTATTCAACAAACAGTTTTCATAATTCTGGTTTGTTACGGTATTTTTCTTTCAGCTAACGACAATTTACTTCAAGCTGTCGTTTTTGTGAAGGACATAAAATGCATTATTTTATGAGCGACAAGTAATCGGCAGGTCGCACTAAATAACTGCTTACCAGTGAGATTATTTTTCTCCTCGATTGCAATTATTTCGTCGCGTACAATACCAGTCTCCTATGCACCACATCCGCATCCATGGAAGGCCTTCCCGCCTAGTACAAAGCGAACACATTACAGCAGCTATATTAAACCTTTAAGTGCCTTGGATGGACCTTGCTAGCTTGGATATCCCATATGATACAGCGATGCCAATGAGACGTCTGGATGTTGCCCATGCTTTGGCCTTTCTAAAATGTAATTTTGAACTTATCCCGAAATTGAGCCTCTTCATGAATAACATGAGGTTTAACATCAGCATTTGACCGAAAATATCCCCCTGGAACAAGCCCAAGGTACCCGCAAATTTTCGTGCGGTATCTCCAGCTTTGACAAAAATGATGACTCCGCCCAGCAGAAAGAAAATGGTAAGACGTTTCGGCTTCCACACGGCAGCCGAAACGTCTTTCCATCCCCTTTCTTTTGGTCGGCGCAACCTATTTATTTTCTTTATATATGCCATCCTAACCAGACCCTTTACTTCAAACATTTCTGAAGCTTTGTGCACTGCAAAACATACGTTTATTCGCTAGAAGGCGCATTTTCGAGTATCAGTCATTCCAGCTCCTCTAGGTGGCGCGGCAGCTGTGCGACATGGCGGACGATGCGGTGATGGCGCCGATGCCATAGTGTGCGTCTCTATAGAAGCAAATCAGCTTCTTGACGTTGTGGCACCTTTCGTGTGATCTTGAGTCTAGATAAGGAGCAGTAAATTCTTGGTTATTAAGATCCTAGGCTTAATTTTGGCTGCATTACAGGCTCGGAAAAAAGTTTTATCTATATGAGCATGGAATCGCCAGTTCGTAAGTGCCGCAGAAACTCCGTTGAAACTTGCGAACTCAGCATAGTAAAGTGCGACAAACACTTTGAACTGTAATTTTTTGCGCGTTCACTTTCTCGTTCTTTCGGCACTTACCTAAAAGCGGAAAGAAACTACTTTAATAACGCAGACAGTCTGACGCTATATTTGGTGCCTACACGAGTGCGGCCCTTACCCGCATAAATACGGTATGTGTATTGCTTGCGCGCTGATCTTATAAAGACACACTTGGAAAGAAAATCGGCAGTTGGTAACACTGGCCATGGTCCGCGGCGTAAAATAACTGCACTTATACCAATTACAACAGCGACCAAAATCAACCTTTTAATGTTGGGCTGCATCGAACAAGCCAGAATGATCAAAATCTTTGAGCCTACAATTTTGACTCGTGGTTGGCTGCTTGTTTAGGTAAACAGAAATGTTTTGCCAGGGGTCTACATTTTCTCACGAAGAAATTCTGTTCGGTGCTCCGTAATGTGGGCGGAGCTTTACTGCACACTTAATTGTGTCCTACTATAGTCCATCTGCAGCGTACGTATACGTTAGTCACATATATGCGGTAATAGAGAAGGCAATGTAGCTGTGGTTTGAAGCGGCAGCCAAGGGTCATTCGAGTTATACAGTTGAAATTAGCGCTCACAATTTGTTTTTGACTAGCGGGGGAAAACGCTGTGATCGAATGAGCAGACGACAGTTTTCAAGAAGCGTTTGTGGTTATTCATCCGCATTGCGCTTTATATTCGGGAAATGAAGGTATAATTGTAAAGTTCTTGCCGTTCATATCGCTATTTAGCAATCACGTTGTGGCCCGAAAGCCGTGTTTAATCTAGACCAGAATGGACTGAAGCTAGATGAAAAAGCTTCGTTTTCTGCAAACGTCCGCCTTAAAATATAACTAATATACTTCAAGCTCACTGTATAAGCACTGCACTGCTTTCATGCAGCTGTAATACGCCACGTTGGTCGCATGAACAAAGCACCGAATAGGAATGCATTGACGACACGGTGTCGTGGCGTCAACAGAGTACGCCGCTGCGACGGGTCATTGGGCTGAAACTCGTTACCAACCTGCAGAATGCACTTAATCGCTGCTTTTCGAACTCTTTACGTGTTGGCAGAAACAACAGGTTTGCTGTTTGGAATGTTTGCACATCGTAGAAGAACAGAATATGCTCATTTTTGACGCGTATCTTATGCTACTAACCACTGCGATTGCACGCGCCGAGCAGAGCGATCACCGGCTCGCCGCTTCAGGAAGAAGCCGCGTGGCGCCGCCACCGTCGCTGGACCGACCGATATTCAGGTTGAACCCTATTCATAACAAATTCGTTCGGGGTGCAACAATCTAGTTAAATGGGGTTTTACCCGGAAACGATGGGTCCTACATATATTTATGGGATATTCGGCCTGCGCACGAAAGGAGTCAATCCAGCTAGGCGAGAAACGATTCTCCGCGCGTGATGTTTTGGCCTGAAACGACCGGGCGCTGTCGGTTCTGGCGGATAAAGGTGGCTTGCCCCGTGTCGCAGAAAAGCCGGCATCGTCATCGGCGTCGTTGTCCATGAGCGAAAAATTAGAAAAAATCCCCAGAGGAGCAACCTAGTGGCGGGTGGGCCACCAAGGTCCCGTGGCCTTGTGATGCCGTCATAATTAACCTTCCCACCGGATTGTAAGCAAACTGACCGCCGTGGCAGGTGGCAGTTAAATTAATGATTGGTCGCGAGAGGTTCTGGGTCTCACAAGCCCCACTGGTGGCTGCACCTGCCCTCGTAATGCAGCGGTTAAGCGATGCGCCATTGTAAAAGGAGTGGTATGAGGACTCCCAGCCATCTATGAATGTAAAGTATAGAATGATCGATTCCGCGTATGTACACCCGGAGCTGTGTCTCCTCCAGTTTTTCTCAAAAGAAAATTGGATCGAACCCGTGCCCCTAGGATCTCGGAACAGACCGCTCCCTTAGGCCACCGAGAACATTTTCTCTTCTTTATTGCATAGAAGTAAAACAACACTGACAGGCTTCTAGCCTTATACTTAGCCAGGCCGCATCCCGCGATCCCATCGTACGTAGTCGCACCAGCAACCTGCTATCACTCTGCCCACACATCAAAATTCCGGGAGACGCAAGCATGCAAAGAGTAAAGGCAGCCACACAGGAGGTCGATCTTGCACAGCATATATTATACACCTCGCACCAAAGCACACTGCTCTCTGAACAGACTTCGATGAACGTGGTGGCTCTGCGTGGCGATCCATCTATCGATGCTGCTCTTCCACGGGCTAAACAATCCCATGAGCACAAAAAGGTCACATGGAACCCGTCATTGAAGGCAAAAACCTTATCTCAACTTCCTTTTTTGAGAGTCCGTTGAAGAATATACCAAAAAAAACATGGCATCAAACTGCACACGTCGACCTTCGCTGCCAAGACGTGGCTCGGGGCTAAAAGGACGTTTGTGCCACGGTCAGTGAACTGTTGCCTGTGTCAGCAGCCAGGGACAATTGGTCATTGCTTTAGGCCAGCGAGGCACGTTCGTTCGACTTCGTTAAAGGAGGGCCTTGTGTTACGTGTCCGACAGTGTCCGTATCTACGAAGTGATATGCGAAGAGGACTTCAGGCCGCTGAAGGGATCGAGCCATTAAGCTTAAGCCTAAGCGTCCCCAGGGTTTTTTTTTTTTTAACGCGAAAGCACTCCATCACGGGGTCAAACCCAACGAAGAATATTGTGGTGTCCGTGACCTTGAGGGTGCAGAAATTAAATAAATATTGCCGCGACGGGTTACGAACCCGGGGAGGCGCGAACAGGTAAGCTTCGCTGACCACTCCAAGAGAGTACCATGGCACTATATATGCTATCGCCGCAGCTGTTCACGCCTCGTGTTGTTGTTGTTGTTGTTGTTGTTGTTGTTGTTGTTGTTGTTGTTGTTGTTGTTGTTGTTGTTGTTTCAAATACGATGGCACATACCTACGGTGGGGGATTGGCCAGGGTTTGGTGCAGATTCAAACAGGGAAAGTCTCTTCCAGGTTTATCTCAAGCGGGTCATAAATTGAGAGGACTCTGAAAGAAAAAGAAAATCACGAATTATGAGAGAGCTTGAAGAAATCGGAATGGACATCAAGGAAAAAAAGCGGTGCGAGTAGAGTAACAATTTTAAGAATTGATCAGAAATAAAATAATTTTGAGAGGAAAGAAAAAGCATCGAGAAGTTAACACAAAAATCTCCCGGTTTCAATGGTATACTTGTGAAGAAGGTGACACACCGGCCAAATGGAATGCCCTTTGACGGTTGCACCGAAGGAGAGGAGGACGGGAAGAGTAAACGGCAGCCCTAATTGAGCGAGATGATTTTCCAAAAACTGAATTCTCTGCCGTGCAAACCGCCGGCAGTAGAGGATGAAATGATCTATCGTTTCAACGTCCCCGCATGACGCACATAGATTCGACGGCGTGAACCCAGAACGGCATAAATATAGATTAAGGAGAGGAATCCTACAGCGCAACAGCGTCATGGAAACCTCACATTGTCTTGATGCGCAGGAACGTATGTTCCATGGGAATTTCAAATGTTCGAAATCCGCTGTACCAAGGATGGGCTCATGGCTCAGGTAATGGTGTATTTGGAAACGTTCATACCGGGACGTGGTCAGAAGGGTGAGGTTCGGAACGACATGGGCAACAGGCCCATTGATGGCTGATTTCGTTAAGAAATTGGCCATCGAATTTGAAGTAATGCCACGGTGCCCTGGGATCTACTGAAAGCGCACCTCTAGGACATGAAGTGGCACAAAGTACATTAGGGATTGGTACAGGAGACTAGTTTACGAACTTTCTAGTGCAGCCAAGACTGAGAGGCAGTCCGAGAGAATGACAACTTGAGAAATATTGCTGGGAACTTTTTGAAGGGCCAAACCAATAGCGAGAAATTCAGCAGCGAAAATTGGTGTATAATCAGGGACCCGGAGAGAATAACTCCAATCTAGTGTGTGGGAATAAACACCTACTGCTGCCTTTTCGCCTTGTTGAGAAGCATCTGTGAAAATTGCAGCATGGCTTGGATACTGGAACAGATATTCCTCCAGGTGACCGTTTAGCACGTTAGCAGATAAGTGCTTTGCATATAGCGGCAGCATATGCAAACTGCTGACGCATTGCACAGACCTAAGCGAGACTGGAATTCTAGACAAAAGGTGCTCAGTAAGCACAAATTGAGGCAGTTTGTAAAGCGACCAATGTTTATCTAGAAGCAAAGATGGGTTAGTCAAAAAAATTGGAGGAGCCACTCCAGGCATTGGCTCAAGTCCCCGTAAGAAGGTGCACACTGTGAGAAGCTGAAAGCGAGAGTTCAAGTCCCGTATGCGAGCCTCCAGAAAGAGGACACAATTCGCCACTGATTTTCGTAAACCCAGGCAAAGCCGTACAGCGCGCCTCTCCAAAAAACCAGAGGTTGAATTTTGTATCTAGGGCAAACGGAGAACAGAGCGCAACCTAACTCCAAAATCGGTCTTACGTAAGTCTTATAGAGAAATAAGAGAGTGTCTCTGCGCATACCAAATTTCCTATTGCTGATTCTCATAAGGCGACCGAGAGCTCGCTGACCTTTGAAGACTGCTGATATGGAGGTCGCCAGTCTAGATGAGGGTCGTAAATTACACCTAGGTACTTTAAGGACTCAACTTGCGGGATTTGGGCGCCGCAATACTGTAGACAGATATAAAGAGGGGACGCTGGAGGAAAAATGAGAACGGAAGATTTGTTCACGTTGAGAATTAAATGTAACTTGCCCAGCCATACTTCCAGTGCATTGAGGTAGGCCTGCAAAAGTTGGTAAAGTGAGTAAATGTCTCTAGCAGAAGCAAAAAAGGCGATATCATCCGCATACACATACACTTTGACGTCACCCTGAATTGGTATGTCTCGCATAAGTGTATTAAAAAGTAAAGGAGACAGTACCGAACCCTGAGGCACACCCCTAGTCTGTGAAAAAGTCTCGGAAGTAAAGGAACCGTCAGAACAGAAGAAACGCCTATCTTTTAAGAATTCCTGAACCCATGCAAGAATGTAAAAAGGCGGCCGAATTTCGTCAAGCTTATTCAATAGTATTGAATGCTCTACGTTATCATATGCTTTAGCGATATCCAAAGTGGCTAAAGCCGCGACCTCTTTCTTCTTCATTGCAATCCTAATTCTTCTTTCCAAATCCTAATGTGCGGTCCAAATCGAGCACCCCCGACGAAACACTACCTGAGAATCACTGAAGCCTTGTATTGCAAGAACGTGATCTGTAAGACAGCTGTGAACAATGCGTTCAATAAGTTTAACTAAATTAGACAAGAGGTCAATCGGCCGAATGTTATCAATGACATATCCCTTTTTGGGATCATTGAGAAGTAAGATTATTTTCGTAATTTTTCATTCAAGGGGGAGCCAAGCTGTCTCCAGAGACACATAACCATATGCAATACATCCGAGGTAAATTCTTCCACAAGAGACTTCAACATACCGATAGAGATCCCATTGCATCCAGGAGCTACAGGTTTGAGGCAAGTAACAATAGAAAATATTTCAGAGGGTGTAACCGCAGTGAAGTCTGCGCGCGGAGGGGGTAGTACGAATGGAACCACCAACCGCGCTTGAAAGCGCAGAGCAATGCCTTGTGCTATGTGGTCAAGTTGTTGTTTTTTTGCATCCTCGGGTGTTAACACCACAGACTGTGTAACATGAGAGGACGGCGTTTTATGGTTGCATTCCATGAATCGGTACAAAGCTTTGCTGTTATTAGGGCTTGATAGATAACTGTTCAAATTCGCATTGTGCTCCTCCTTCGCCTTACCAATGGTCCTTTTAAATGAAGCCGCGAAAACTTTGTAATTTATTAAATTCCGCGGGCAGTGGTTATGAGGGAGGGTTTTCCAGGCACCTTTTCTAAGTCGATATGCTCTCTCACAGTCATCATTCTACCACAGGGAGGGCTGTTTGTTCTTGACCGTAGACTGCACCATGAACACGGAACGCTCAGAGGCCCCTAACACGGAATAGAGAACTTTGTTAGCGCGATCCAAGTTATCAGATGATGCAATGGAGGAGGAAGAGGATTGCACAAGTTTTTTTTGAAAAGTGTGGGTTACGAATTTTTGTGGAGAAGCAGTCGCCCTTAGGGGAGAAGCTGCTATTGTGAAAGATATCGGAAAGTGGTCACTGGAAGTACCACAGTCCACTGTAGACCACGAAGAAACCTGCGCCCCGTTCACAGCCAATGTTAAGTCAGTGACAGACCGAGAGTCGGAACGCAAGAAAGTAACTCCTGGACTGTTACAGCAACGCACGTTCCTTGCCGACATCCATGACCAAAGAAGCTGCTCTCGTGCATCAGTACGAAAACCCCAAATTACGTGATGAGAATTGAAATCACCACTCTATTGTTGGACCGCAAAAGAACATTTAAATGATCTGTGCTGTGGACACCTGAAGGAAAGTAAACATTAGCAAAGGTAAGGGGGGCACACTGTGGAATTGCGATATGAACAGCCAACAGTTCACAGTCAGGGTCTTTAAATTTGGTGTGATACATGCGCCCGATGAACTAATTTAGAAGAAATTAATGCTAACAAGCCACCACCCCGGCCGCAATCGCGATCGGCTCGGAATACCCGGAAATTGTTCAGAGAGAATGACCTAATAGAAGTAAGCCAAGTTTCCTGTAGTAAAATTATGTCTGGGTCGAATTGTGAGACAAGGTTCTGTAAATCGTGAAAAGAAGATAGGTTTGATAGGCCTCGTGTTAAACTGCAACATACTCTCGCCCTGCTCATTGCTCATCGTCGTCTTCATCAACTTATATCTGCGGCGCGAACATATCCGATCAGCTTAAACTTGATCATAGCTTAACCTGAGGTTAATATCGTCGTCAGACGTGCCGACTATCCAGCAAAGCAAAACCATGAGCCAACCAGGCTAAACACGTGCTTTGGCACGTCTAATCGGTTTAATTACGTTAAAACCCTACCGCTTTCCCGTGTACTGCGCGATGCCAGTGCACGATAAAGAACCCCAGGTGGTCGAAATTTCCGGAGCCTTTCACTACGGTGTCCCCATAGCCTGAGTCCTTTTGGGACGTTAAACGCCCATAAATCCATAAACCATCTTCTGCGTGGCTAAATGGGGTTAACTGCTGGCATTTTCCCATCCTATAGTGCGGCCGCGTGCTCCGCTCACGCACTGTTGTGGTGGCGCGAAGAGTGAAAGCATTTTTCTTCCTGCCCTGGGCTTTGTTTCACTCCGCTCAGCGGCGTGCTGGCTGGCGGGTGTTTACACGGCCGCCCTCTCAACGCCCTTTCCCAGCTCCATTTCCTCCTCGCTTTCCGCACCAGGCGGGCAGCGCCGCTGGTGTTTGTTTCCCGTGATTTTGGGCTCCCGCGAGAGCGCGTTCTCACGGCAGAGCTGCAGACAAAGCTTGGTGCCCTAGGCTCCCTGGAAGCACGCAAGAAGACGGTAAATTTCCTTCAAGCATGCGCTTTCCTTTACCAGTCACCGTCGATGGTTAAGCATTAGCCATGTATTCACGTATTCAAGGAAATTCACGAAGGTTGAAAAAAGAGTGGTTGAGGTTTAACATAGGTTTAACATAGTTAAACCGAGTAGATATGCGAAAGCATGTGTTTAGCCTGTATGGCGCATGGTTATGATTTGCTGGGTCTTCGGCACGTCTGGCGACGAGTTAAGTCCTGATCTAGGTTAAGTTAATTTGATCTGTTCGCGCCGCAGATGGAAGTTGATGAAGACGACGATGTGCAGTGCACAGCGCGAGTGTGTGTTGTAGTTTAACTCAAGGTGTGATCGGCTATATAGCCTAGTGCTCTCGTGCAGTGGCCAGCGAAGCTGGTCTGTTCGCGCCGCTGTGGATTCGAAATTTCCAAGTCACGGCACTATTTCATTTCTGCACCGTCAGGGTCGCCACAAGATACTTGGTGGGTCTGACCCCGTGAAGTAGTTCTAGCGCGCTAAAGATTTCTAACAGGGAGCAATTAGTCAATAATATCCCCCCAAGCATCCAAATGGAGTACAGCCATGCGGTTGCACTCGGGCAGACTTGAATAGGTAATTATTCCTTTGATAGGTTTACTTTTCTAGCACCATAATGGCGCTTTTGGTCGATGTATGCATCGTGTGCGACCAGGCCTGCGCATCATCTACTCTCCACTTGCAAGCGGCATCCTCGCTGAGGGATGGCCTGCATGATGATCGAACTTCGGAGGCAATAAGGCTTAGCAATCGCTCTAGTATCGAGTTCTCGTCGAGGACAGGCATAATGCTTCACGCTCAGTCGTTATTTTGCACTCCGTGGACTTGTTAGCTCAACCACAGTGCAGCAGGCCAACCCAGTCAGACAGTGGAGCCTTATATGATTAAATCCTCGTGCATGCAACTACAAGCCTGTCCTATTCTTATTGATTTAACGTGTGGCTTTATGGCGCATTGGACCAGCTGGCACGATGGACGTTAAAGGAACACATCGCTCGCTATAACCAACGGGCTTGAAAGAGCGTCTAGTTGGGATATTAATCTTTGGTTAAAGGCGCGAAACACACAGAGGCACAAGGAACTCTGTCCCGTATACCTTCCTTGTGTCTGCATGTGTTTCACGCCTTTAACCAAAAATGAACCAACGGGCATGGACACCCGTTATCCGAACCGTTATTTAAACAGTGGCGCACATGTGCGACTACAGTTAGATATGTTGATTATCATCTCGCTCCTTTGTGACAAGAGTACGTTGCTTTAATTGTGGGCGCCTGCATAGGCCAGTATAAAAAATAAAATAATATTTTACTGCAGGTATGCTTGAACTCGTTTATAGCTGAGGAACTCCGAGTGTGTATATATATATATATATATATATATATATATATATATATATATATATATATATATATATATATATATATATATATATATATATATATATATATATATTCAAATGCGTGGAGCCTATAGCTGTAACGTGTTTTTTTTTCTTTCCGCCTACAGCACGCAGAAGGAGGAGCAGTGACCCTATCTCTGGCATATTCATCGTCATCGCAGTGCAGTTAGTTGCGGAGGACATTTTGAAGCGATGCGTCTGGTGTGGGTGGTAGTACCGTACCTGCAAGTTTTGGCCCTCGTCGGTGTTGTGCTTGGCGTGAGTGACATTCCGCTTAGACCGACCATGTGAGTTTCTTTACAGTCTAACGCGGCATGGGAAATGTAAACAGAAAATTAAAGGCAACTTCATAGGTTTTAGAAATCGTCAAGCTTGAATTAGTGCAATGTGTGAAACTTTCAGGTAAAGCATGCGAAGTCCTTTCGGGATAGCATTTGAAATGGTGACGTAATCACAGATTGAAATCGAGACGGCCATCAAGCTTCTCTGCAGAGCACAGCTCCAAGTGGTAGGCGCATCATGACGTCATCGAAAGTACCAGTACATTTCCAAAGCATAAACACTTGCTTTCAAGGAAAAAAAAAACAACACAACCGAAGGTAAACGCCTCCGAGCGTTGTTTGGTAGCATCCGACAAGGCATGGCAGGGTGTGGTTGGCGGCAGCGGAAATTTGAAATCTTACCTTCTGTGACGGGAAATTTGAAATCTTCCTTCTGTGACGGGTTCGAACCCGACCGCGGCGGCTGCGTTTCGATGGTGGCGAAGCGCTAAGGCGCCCGTGTGCTGTGCGATGTCAGTGCACATTAAAGGTGGTCGAAATTATTCCGAAGCCCTCCACTACGGCACCTCTTTCTTCCTTTCTTCTTTCACTTCCTCCTTTATCCCTTCCCTTACAGCGCGGTTCAGGTGTCCGCCGATATGCGAGACAGATACTGAGCGATTTCCTTGCCCCCAATAATAGTAATAATAATTGGTTTTTGGGGAAAGGAAATGGCGCAGTATCTCTCTCATATATCGTTGGAAACTTGAACCGCGCCGTAAGGGAAGGGATAAAGGAGGGAGTGAAAGAAGAAAGGAAGAGGTGCCGTAGTGGAGGGCTCCGGAATAATTTCGACCACCTTGGGATCTTTAACGTGCACTGACATCGCACAGCACACGGGCGCCTTAGCGTTTTGCTTCCATAAAAACGCAGCCGCCGCGGTTGGGTTCGAACCCGGGAACTCCGGATCGGTTGCCGAGCGCTCTAACCACTGAGCCACCGCGGCGGGTTTTCCCCCAAAACCAATTTTCTTTTTTCTTCTGTGACGTACACCGAGCTTCTCCGCGCTTCTCTGGTGCAGTGAGGAGAAGCCTAGATTTCATCGTTGATTACGTCACTAATTTAAGCACTGGTGCAAGGACACTTGGCATGTTTTACCTGCAGCCTATATAGATTTCAATCCTTGAATAGTGCGGAATTTTCAAAAAGTGGTGCAGTTGCCTTTTAAGGGGCATTCAGGTGCTATGACTAATTTCTTTGCCAGCTATGTAAGTAAAGGTGATGTGGCACCACATGTGGTTCTTGTCTTGGATTAAGGGACACGTGGGCTAAGCGGGATATTTAAAGGGGTCAGGTGACCGATAATAATGGATCATGAGACTTTATTTATGTGATGAAGTAATTTCATGCATACAAGGAAAACGAGATCTCTGGGGTCTTTCTATAAGAGCGCATTATGCAAATATGACTTCTAGTTTCGCAAATTGTGGTACTTCATCTCCAAAACGAATTGTTGCATAGGACGCCCATAAACTACATTCGGGCTAGGCGAAAAGGCAACATGAAGGAGACTACTTATTGTACACACTGCAGAAGTCTGTCTGGAAGAGAGCCTGGCTGGCTGCTTCAGACGACAGCGGTCACATATAACACGAAGCATAAGCCGGCCATTTATGAGGACAGATAAAACATGCATATTGCTTTGCTGGTTCACTTAAACATTCTTACGTGACATAAACAACCTAAATGCACAGAAATGGTGTGGTGACAACGCAGGTAGTTTTTTTAACGAGTTTTTTACGTCCCCTTGACGCAGTTTTCATTTCGGCTATCGCTGCGAACTCGCATTTTTTTTATTTGCTTTGATTTGTTCGTAACATTTGCACTAAGCTTCTCTTTGTTGATTTCGTAACTCTCATTGGTAATATTTTTTGAACTAAAGCCCTTTATAATTATCAAATCAAATTCACTCAATTTGCCTGGGATATACTGGTGGCATTGAACTAAAAACTAGCTGCTGGCAACAGTTAGAAACAGTTCGCGACGCTGGCGCGCGTTATTTCCGTGTCAATGAAACGAGCGAACCAAGAAACAGACATGGGCGGGAAGACGAATAAGGAATTCTGGGACACACACTGGACAGAACACAAACGCAAAGAACACTGCTCGAAGAAAGACGAGCAAGGATGCACGTTAGGGCTCATCGATATTCCCTGACATACTAGTAGCACAAAATACACGAGGAACGGAGAATAGAAATCGAATAGAATAGAATATATTAGAATAGAAACGCCAGTGGCCTGTGTTCTGTTCTCCGTCTCTTGTGTAGTTTGCGCTACTGTTGTGTCAGAGAGGAGCTTAAACAAGCGAATAGAGACTCATATACAAGGTGTCACTGTTGAGACGCAAAACCACTGTAATTTAAGCGAGAAGTTAAAGCTGCCTAAGCTTTATTGTGAGATGATGGATTTGCTTTTCACGATCCAAGCACTCTTACAGTAAAGAACGGTCGCAGAGGCTGTTTGTTCAGTGCCGACCTGAAAACGATGTTCTCATAAGGCGTCAGTTCGAACAAACCGGGAGTTCGTATTATGCGAGTTTGGATTATCAAGGTTTCACTTGTTGTGACTCTGCGTACAGCAAGTATTTTGCTGCGAGTGGTCATATAGGGCAGGGCAGCTCAATACTTGTGATAGAGGGAACTGTCTGCTTGTGCCACTTTCTGTCCTGAGCGGTAAATGAGATTTAGACTCCGTTTCTTGCCGGAGGCCTGATATATACAAGGGCTACGTAGCTGACGCAACGGAAATTGTTCCCATTGTGCGCTAAAAAGCCCATTTGTCTGCCGTATTAAAATTTAATTCTAAATTCTTGTACTGAAAAACAGGAGCTCTTAAGAAGTCCTCGTTAATTACTAAAGGAAGCTTTAGCATGCGACGTATCCTGCAAACTATTACCATCATATCTCATAGCACTTCCTAACTCGAGGGTATTCATGGTTGTTTTTTCATCCCCTGCACTACAGGCCCAATGTCTGCCCCTATCGGAAATCGGAAACCGTTCGTGTTACGAGGCCGTGCAGGCGAGCCTTCACAACTATGGTGAAAGTACGAACCTTCAGCTGCTCCCGCGGATGGCAGGAATGCTTCAGGTTAGAGCCGAGGTGAGGACTTTTGCTATGAACTGTCAGACCCCGATTTTACGAATTTCCCTCGACGGTGAGTTTTTGCATTATCGTGTATTCTACACTCTAAGCTGAAATAAATAAAGAGGGAGTAAGCTGTTTTTTAGAACACTTTCTTTTATAAAAAGGAGTGTGCTAGAACTGCTCACGCCCTTTTTACTCCCGTATAAACATGTTCCTGTTTAGAGTGTATATAGTAGGATACGGCTTAAAAAAACAGCAGTTGTTAACAATGAGCCAGCGCCCGCAGGGTTCTGTAATACTCCGCTGACCAATCACAATAGCAAAAAAAAACGAAGCTTTTTACAACTAATATTTGAATGTTAAGTAAACCAGGGGCATCAAAATTCTTGAGCTTGTAATTTCGTCTTGTGATGAGCTTGTTCTTTAGGTAACCAAAAGGGTATTAACAGGGGACTACTTTTTTGTCGCGTAGGAATCGTGTGCGGAGGTCCTGAATGTGGCCGGAGTTTCACTGCAGATTTATTTGTATCCGACTTAGCACTCGATCTCATGACACACATCTGACCGCCTGTAACTGCACTCTATGAAGAATCCTCACAAACATATTGGAGGATAAAAGTGTAAAAAACGCTCAGATTAGCTGTGCGCTCTCATTTGAACGTGATAAAAGAACGAGAGAAATATGTTTATTAAGGCGTTAACATTAGAATGGTATGTGAATGTCCGACGTTTGTCACAGAGAGCATAGAGAATAATTTTGGCGGGAGAGGAGGAGGGGTGTTTGCTGAATTCTCCTAGAAAACAGGAGCAGAAATAAAAACTAACCATAGTTATAGCCTCGCGCGGGATTCCAAACCGCGGTGGAGCGAAAAGAAGATTAAACTTAACTTACAACTGAGGTTTAATCACCCAAACCCTCCCATTCTTATGGTGCAGCCTATTCATATACACAGAAGGTCTCTGCGTATATGGCTTGCATGGCTGTACCATAAAAATGGGGTGTTTCCGCGGTTAAACCTAAATTACAACTCAGCTTTGAGCGCTCAAACCCTCCCATTTTTTATGGTACAACCGTGCCATATATACATAGAAGCCCTCTGTGTATATGGCTGCGTTGCGCCATAAAAATAGGAGGGTTTGGGAGATTAAACCTCAGTTGTAAGTTGGCACCTGTGACGTTGTTCTCACGTGTCTTGCCCATTCCTCTTTTCCGCCATTCTTAGATTGAGCTCTAACCAGAAGCAATGCTTCAGCGCTGTAACATGGTATCAGCGCTTACATGTCAAAATACTGGCAAATTGGTTCTTACGAGGAAATAGCAGCATTATTTCATGCTGAAGCACTGTGCATGACTACCATAGAACTGAAGCGTTTAAGCTAGTGCTAGTTCTGTAGTACGTTTGAAAAAGGCTGAAGGGAAAATATTGTCTTGTTTGTTCTGTAGCATGCTACAGAACGCAGAACAACCGGCCCTTGCGCATTTTTGAGGCGTTCATATTGGACCATTGTAGAAGATTAAACGTAATACGCACGTAATCCTCTTGCGCCCTGAAGGAGGGTGGGTTTTCTGTCGTCGACCGAAGGCCGGTGGCAAAAAAAAAAAAAAGGATACGGAAATCACTTGTGAAAGCAAAAGGAAGGAAAAAGTACAGAATAAGTAAGTAGACGAGTAAGGATATATCCTCCCCGTGCGCCCGCAGAAAATCCAGTTTCCGGGTTGCTAGCCGCGCTGCTCTCATCCAAACAAATGGTCTGTCGTCGGCCAACGGGCGGCTGCCATAGCCAGGCGCCGACGAGCGGGCGCGGCTCGAAACGGAGCAAGTGTTTGCCCTGCTGTACGTCACAACGGCGGGTCTCTTGCGGCGGGTCCCGTGCCGATGACCCATCCCCGTTCAGTCAACCACGTGTGTTTCTAGGCGGTTTCGGCGCTGATCCTGCCGGTGTGGCGAGTATAATTTCGACTCCTTCGCTGCTGCAGGTGCAGCCAGATCTTTAAGTACTGTAGTTTCCCAATTCTAAGGCACACCTTTTTCTTTCCACGATAATTTAGCCCCAGTCGGATACAACAGATACCGCCTACCGTGTACCGTGTTACCGTTACCGGAGCACCGGGAACCCGCCCACCGCCGGTGATCACGCGCTGATTGGTCCCGAGGCTGCAGGCGCGCGCGCAGCTGCCGGGTACCTAGCGACATCTGGCGCTAAGGCGATTTGCGCATGCGCATTGGTTGCGCGCGAGCTCCCGGTACTCCGGTACCGGTATCGGTATCGGTAACACGATATGCTAAAAGTTTTCTAATACCGAAACAGCAGCTCCCGCAGCGAAAGTAAGATCTCTGGGGTTCGAGCATCTGCGGGGGCTATACCTGCAATATACACTGATAGCTCAGAGAGTATAAATATCAGCAGTCAGACTCTGTCGCTTTCGTGATTGCTGCTGGCCTGTGGCCATCAAAGAGTGGCGTTTTCTGCCGCGGCTGAATCAGTGGCCATTGCGATGTCCTTTAAACAGCTCTCCCTGCGAATCATAGAGTGTCGTTTTCCTGAGTCCAAGTCAGCACTAAGGCACATCCAACGCGAGATCCCCTTGGGCAAATTTTGCCTTCAATCACTAATATGGCTAAGAACATTTCAGCATAAAGGATTCACGGTGTTCTTGTAGTGGTGCCTCTCACTCTCTTTAGAGTCGCTGGTAACTCGATAAGGGGCATCCTTGCGCAAGAGTCTTGGTCACGTGCGACATCTATGGCTGTTCCACAAGGCGAGAATTTCGCGAGACAGCTAATAGCATATTTTCCTTCGTTTTGGCTATTGCGATATATAGGGTCTATCATTAGAGAGAGAGCTACTCTCTTGTCTCGGCCGCGCGCAGACTCCGTCAGACGCCTGCATGGCTGCAAAGATATACCGTGCCGCCTCACCTTCGTTCTCAAGGTGTGCTGTTGTGAGAGATACGCAGCGTAATAAGTTAATCTTTTTTGTGACAAGAGTAAGACACTGCTGCGCAGCCTTAGGAGGTGGAATGTGCCATCGGACAACATCGTTCTCATTGTGTTCCCTGGGCGTTCACGAACTGAGGTCGAGTCGCTTGGTAGCGAATTAAGCTGCTGTTTAAGTTTTTAGAGGACGCTGGTCTTCTGGGGCATTGATAGGAGATACGTTTCCTTTCTATTATGAAACCTAGATGGGACATTTGCAGAAGTATTGGATCTGAGGCTAATCTTGACTTCAACTGAACGCTGCCGCTACCATCACCACCTCTCCGCTTACTTGTCTGCCCAAGTACGGCTGGGTTATAAAACGTTGTAAGCCTGATCGAGCAGCCGTGTAGAACAAGCTTCAGTGTTGCTGTCACTTCGGGGATAATGATGTTGCTTCCTTTTTCGCCCACTTCACTACGTTCCTTCACTCCTGTTCACCAGTTCGCATGCATAGTCCAGATGAACGCCGACTAGCTAAATTGTCGAAAACATACTGATTACTGACAGCATAAAAAAGGCGCCCGCTGAAGCTTATTCCGGAAACTGCGGCGGCCTTCCAACCCAAAGACCCTTCCCCAAGCATTTCACCTCAGAAGAGCCGCGCACCAGGCCGGAGGAAATCTTGTACCCATAAAAAAACTGGGCGCTACCCGGTGGCACTGGGAATCGAACCCAGCACCTCCCGAGTGCGAGGCTGATAGCTTTAATGAAAAAATATATAGATAGTTTCGAAAAAGAATACAATAGAGGGGACTGGCGCATCTCTTCTCTCGCTGACCAATTTTGTGAGCATAGCAAGCAGTGCAAATGAGTCTGTGAACAAGAGCGTTTTGCTGGACCGAAATATTTGCGGTTAAGCTGTCTATCGCCGAATGTTTTAACCACGGAGTAAGACGGACAGAAGCACCGACTCTGGGGCACCACAATGCTTTCGGCAGCCGCGATTTTGCTACACGAACGCTCAGCTCGCGTGAATGGTAGGGTGGACGGACGGACGGACGGACGGACCGACGGACGGACGGATGGAAAGAAAGGAGCAGCCGCTTTGATACGAGGGAGAAATAACTAAAGCCCCTCAAACTTCGTCGCCCTCTGTCGACACTGCCGCGAAACGAAATGATGTGGCGACCAGCGGCGCAGCGGACGCATAAGCGATGCGCCAGTGCGTTGCCACGAGGCAAACGACAACCGCTACGCATGCAACGGCGCACGCACGCGCTTGGAGGGCATGGGTGAGAAAGCGGCCGCCACCACAGAACCACATACCCCGGAACCGCTGGAGCGGTGGCACGCCGGTAGCGTTCTGCCAGATCAATAATAATATTATGCCAAATCAAGGTCAAAGATCAAGTTCAAAGGTCAAGGTCAAAGGTTGAAGCTTCACACGTACCCTGGGTTTTTTAGCTTTGCTAGTGAAGCAGTGCTTTCTTATTAAAACCTTGGAGGATATTTAAGTTCCGCCTTTAAGAGTAGAACACGACAGCGTTATCCGGCCGCCGCCGCTTATCGGCAGCCGCGCCCGGCGAGGGGGGGGGGGGGGGGGGGGGTGAGGTGCCGGTTCCACGTGTTGATGGAACAGCTGCACAAGGCCTCCGCCGCTGGCGTTCCGTCAAAGGTTGAGGCTTCACGCATACCCCGGGTTTTTCAGCTTTGATAGTACAGTAGTGCTTTCGCATCAAAAACAAATTCGAGCGTCGCCTATAGCAGATGAAGCTTCCTCAGATGTAAAATATTTATCCTCTTTTATCAGCAGCGGCGCTGCTGTCTTACTCCTGTGTTTTAACTAAGCCCAAACCTTGTTTAAATCGTTGCTTTTCCCATGCTGTTTGCTTATCGTCGGCGGTACCTGGCCTCATCCCTTCGTTTGCTGTTTGCTACGCCAGACGCGACCAAAGCGCTCTCGAACGGTGAAGAGCATAAGCGGCAGGTTCTACGACGCTCGAGATTGTTGTTTTAGGCGCCTTATCTAGAAAGTTCACTCTCACCTTTAAATTGAGCCGGGTCGTCAACAATGACCTCTGCCGTCCAAGTTGTTTCTCTTTGCTGTGCGCACAAGTTTCCTCAATAAATCATTACAGCTCTGCTCCAGCATGACTGTCGTCTACAAGCGTACCTGTCGTCATCACCCATGACACTACGTAGGCGACAGTAACTCCAAAGCAGAGAAACTCGCAGAGCCACAGTCGAGGCTGCCTTGGTCATCCCGCTGCAGCAGACAGTTCGCTGTGCTCTTCCGAAAAAATAACTTCGCATGGAAACGCACAGGTGGCGCGACAAGTACCGTGCACGAAGCCGGCACTTTCACTAAATTTGGACATCAGCACAGCTGCGTGTTCTCCCTTTTTGCAAGCTTACACGCTTACAAGTCTTGCAAGCTTACAAGCTGCACTTCGAACGCTCATCGCCCAGCAACAGCAGTTTGTCACCCAGATGCAAGCTCAGACGCAGACCAGTACAGAGCTAGGGCAGGCCGTAGCTGAGCTCCAACGCAGCGTCCGCGTCCTGGAACACAGCCCACGCAATAGAGTGGACGACATAAACAATTCAAGAGCCAAGGTATTCAGGCGCATCAACAACATAAACGACGTCAGTGACGCAGAAAGCAACCTCTATGGCAGCAACTACTAATAACTCTCGAGACAACCCAAATCAATTGGAAATATGGCAGTGGAACTGTCGCTCGTTCCATAAAAAAGGACCCTCATTACAACTCCTCATTCAGACCTCCCCTACTCCACCCGACGTCATCTGCCTTCAAGAAATAGGAACGCAATCCGCCACCCTTAGAGGCTACTACAGAATTTTTAATCCGGATTCGCCACTCGTCGCTGTGTATGTATCAAAATCCATAGCCTCTGTGGCCCACTCCACCTCAGTTACCGGCATTAACCACATTTTGCTAGAAGTCCTCCCACAAAAGGGGGGGAAACACAGCACTTTTATATTGAACCTATATAGCCCACCTCGTGCGCAACAGGAACAGTTTGGAAACATACTCCAGGAATGTGCTCCAATAGCAGGCAAAAACCAGCTTGTAGTATTAGGCGACCTGAACGCGCCCCATACGAGCTGGGGGTATACAAAGGACACCAGAAAAGGCACCTCCCTGTTGGAAGCAGCATACAGGGGAGGCCTCAGGCTAGCCACGGACTTTACGACACCTACCAAAATCGGCAACAGCGTATGCAGAGACATTACTCCTGATCTATCTTTTACAAAGAACGCTAATAACGTCACATGGACCAACCTCGTGAGACCCTGGAGAGTGATCATTACATCCTGAGTGCAGCAATCTCCACTCCCGAGCTCAGACGTTTCATTGGGGATAAGACGATCACTAATTGGGACGCGTTTCTTAAATTCCCCTACTCGAAGGAAGGATCACGAGCACAACCGAGTGGACACGACACATACGAGATATTCATGCTTCCGCTACTCAAACCATAAAACGCACGGCCGCCACTCCGGAAGTCGAACGACATCTTCTACAGTTGTGGGATACGAGAAAGAAACTCATAAGACGTTGGAAACAGCAGAGAGTCAATAAACAACTCCGCCTGCGCATTGCCTCCATCACGTAGGAAGCTCAGCAATATTCCTGCCATCTTGCCCAACAAAATTGGGTACAGTTCTGTGCCGCCTTGAAAGGAACCATCAGTACTGCTCAAACCTGGTCCATCCTCTGCAGTCTCTTTAAACCCAACAAAGCCAAATCGGCCGCAAATCGTACACTCCAAACAATAGCTCAACAATTCCATGGGACCGACAAGGAACTCACGGACGCTTTGTGGACACGTTACATTGGCGACACTCCAATACCACCTTGTCCAATCACCTACAACGGCCTTCCGAACCCCACACTTGATGCCCCAATAACAATAGCTGAGGTGCAAACCGTAGCCCGTGCATCGCAGCGCAATACCGCTCCTGGAGCGGATAAAATCACAAACACTATTATTCGTAGCCTCAGTCATGCGCATATCAAAGCCATCACTGACTACTTCAATGATGAACTGCGAGAAGGGCATTGTACCTCAGGATTGGCGTCATGCCGAAATTATCACCATTCCCAAGCCCGGCAAGCAGCCCTCACTTGATTCCCTCCGGCCCAGGCTCCCTAACATCATGTTTAGGAAAACTTTATGAACGGCTCATCCACACCTGCCTCCAAAATTAAATTGAAGACAATGATCTCTTTCCCCCTACTATGGTTGGGTTCAGGCCAGGCCTTTCGGCCCAAGACGCCTTCCTTCTCCTGCGAGAAGTGCTTACCAACATCCCCAGAGGTCAAGAACATCTCATCTTGGCCTTAGATTAAAGGGCGCCTTCGACAACATACCCCACGAGGCGATCCTTCAAGCTATAAATGACCTTAACGGTGAATAAAAGGTCTTTGCTTACGTGCGTGCGTTCCTCACGGGCCGCAAGGCCACGATAGGCATTGGACAGACCCACTCCGACGTCAAAGGTATGCCACACAAAGGCACACCTGAGGGAGCTATTATTTCTCCCCTGCTGTTCAACATTGTTATGCTCAGGCTATCGCGTGCACGACAAGCACTTTCAAATGCCGGCTTTACCATATACGGGGATGATATAACTATATGGGCTACAAAGGGTTCCCCGGGCCAAAAAGAAACCACCCTACAATCAGCAACCCGGATCGTCGAGGACTTCGCCTCGCAAAGCGGCCTCCACTGCGCCCCGGAGAAATCGGAGGTCATACAAGTACACGGCCCGAGATACGTGTCTCCAGGTCCCATCAACCTCACGATCGAAGGTCAAGCCATCAGGGAAGTTAACCTGATCCGCATTCTTGGTCTTTGGATACGGAGCAACCTCCGTTTTACCCACACCATCCAGACTCTCAAAACCACCGCAAACCAGATAGCTCGTATGATCAGCCGCATTACCAAGCATCGCCAATGAATGCGAGAAGACACTATTCGGCTGGTGCAAGCACTGATACTTAGCCGAATCACATACGGACTACCCTTTCACATACTAACAAAGGGAGAGGAGCAGCAGGTTGACACCATCATAAGGGGGGTATACAAGACGGCTCTTAACCTTCCCACAAACACCTCGACGGAGCGTCTGACCGCACTAGGAAGCTTCAACACCTTTGCGGAACCAACAGAAGCCATCCGTGCATCTCAAACACTAAGACTTCAAACCACTCAAGCTGGACGAGCTATCCTACGCCGAGTAGGCACAGTTGCGGACATCCGCGCACTAGATGTTCAATCCTCTATAGAAAAACAGCGCAGGAAATACATCAGCGTGGCCCCGATACCGAAACATATGCTTAAAGACCTTCACACAGGCAGACGACGAGCGCGAGTATCATACCTACGCCGAAGCCTAGCCAATTCCCCGAACGTGGTTTATGTCGACGCTGCAGGATACCCGGACCGCATGACAAGTACGCAGTGGCGGCAGTGGACCACCGCTTTTTCACTCTATTCACTGCTTCTGTAAGAGCCGAAACATCAGCGGCCGCGGAGGCCACCGCCGTAGCCATTGCCAGGCATTACGAGTCCCAAGGCCAAAGCGCTCATGTGATCACAGACTCGCAGCACGCGTGTCGAAACTTCCTGAGAGGCCAAGTTCTCGAGCACGTCAGTCGGCTCATGGGCACTACACCCCTCACCAAGCACCACCAAATCACCTGGACCCCAGGCCACTAGGAACTGGAGGGAAATGAGAGGGCACATGCTCTATCTCGAGGCATCATCAACTGAGCGGGGCCACAAACCGTGGCCGCTTTTACCCCTCTACCTTCGAGGTATAACGGATGCCTCTAGTTTCAGCGCCTTCAAAGGAGACACTTCCTTCCACTTCATAGGAAATTGGACACTCCAGATGCCGTCTCTTGGTGGCAGGCACAGACGACCGCATTTCCAAATCTCCATAGACTACATCTCATACACCCACCTTTATACTCTGACACCTGTCCCTGGTGCCAGGCCCGCCCTACACCCTTGCACATTTCGTGGGGATGTGGGGCCAAACCAAACACTCTACAGACGGAAAACACGTCTTTCGAGCAGTGGGAGACGCTGCTGACTAGCGATAACCTGGAGTACCAACGGGCCCTCATACAACAGGTCCGCAGGGCAGCTCAAGCCAGTGGAGCCCTGGAATGAGGGCCCCACCCTTTAGCTCGCCCAACTCCCCTTCACTTTAATAAAGTTTTCCTCCTCCTCCTCTCCCTTTTTCTTTGTAGGACAGTGCACTACACTGCGTATGAATACCACACGGAGCGCCGGAACATCACAGCTTACCGGTGCTGCGACGGCTGGACCCGACGAAGATTCCAGTTTGGATGCCCGCACCGTAAGTTTCCAGCGTTTACTCACAGCCTCCGTGACCTGCCTGCTTCATTCCAGACCGATCAGTCTATCGGCGAGAATTGAGAATACCACTGAGATGTCAGAAAGCCAATTAAAAGCAGCGAGATACTGATAAGAAGCATCTCCTCTTGTAAGAAGACGGAAAAACGATAAGAAGCAGTCTGCAGGAGACGCTCTGTGACCGAATTTGCAATTCCTGCTTGAGCGGCCACAGCAGCAACTTTCTGTCGTTAGCAGGCGCCTTGAAACGCTCTCTTTCTGTACGCAAGCGTAGTTTTGTCTGCGAGGCTTTTCCTCAGCTCTAAGCATTTATAGCGTGTCGGAAGGTATGAGAGCGACGTTTTAAAAACAGCGCCACTGATGCTCTGGCAGCCATAAGTCAGTGCTTATAGTTTGTTTTTATTAATTAGTTTTTGGTGACGCTTGTGAAAAAAAAAAATATTTTTGAGGAAATGGAAGGACGTATAGTGTCTCGTTCCTCCGTGGACAGACGGATCGCACAAGGGAGAAGAAATGAAGGAGAGAGTGACAGAAGAAACAAGAGGTGCCGTAGTGTAGGACTACGGAATAATTTCGTCCACATGGGGATCTTTTAAGTGGCGTCCTCTCCCGATAGACCTCTTGCAGAACAAGGAAGCGGCAGAGGCGAGCGGAGTGAAAATAATTAAGCGCTCTGCCACGAGCTGCTTCCGTTCAATTGAACTCAAATTATTTTGGACATACACTACGGGCACACACAACACACACACACTAGTTATGACTGAAGGTCGAGATTTGCACTGCATGAAATGGCAAGATTGTTATAAAGAAGCTTGCATTGACACCGGAGTTACCGGGCATGCTGTTTTCACCAAGGAGGCGAACTTGCTTAAAGCTACACAAGCAAGACAGTACGGCGTGACGCATGATGTTGCTCACTTTGACCATTAACAACGTGCAGTACGTAGCTGGCCATAGGTGGCTTCAAGAAGCACCGCGGGCTTGGCGGTGGTGAAATGTTAAGAATTCGCCTGCCAAGTGAAAGCCTAGAGTTCTCTATTCCGTATCCGCATGTTTTGTGTTGTGTATATCGGGGAATTCTGTTGTATTAAAATGCGAACAGTACTACGGATGGCATCGCCTTTTTGCAGATCATAGATGATTTTAAACATCCCCTTTATACGCTCATTTAATTTAATGAATGTTACCACTCCCTTTAATCATGCGTTTTAACGAAGCCGCATTACGCGCTGAAACAGATTTCTTCGAGCAGGCAGGTGGGCAGTTATTGCGCCCTTTCTTTCTGAAGTCTTCGCATTTTGTTGCATCATCATTTGCTGTCGCTGCAGCTTTCGTTACTTAGAGCTAAAGCGCGCCGTTGAAGGTGCCTCGGCACGTTGATACGCAGAAGCTGTGAGTTGTTTCCGCAAGAGCTTCTTTTCGCTGCTCAGCCAGCTCATTCCCAGAAATTGTAGATACTTAGTAGGCTTACTATAGGAGCCGCGTGTTTGCTTCGAAGCACGAATGTTGAGAATGTGCGTGAATGCGGTTTTTCTTACGCGAGTAGGAACGCGTTCATGAACCCACAAGCACGAATTGCATGGTACAGACTAAAGTACAAAGCAAACAATGGAGTAAATTATCGTGTAAAGAAATACTCACAAACCGTCTTCAACCAGGCTTCACCTAAGCTCTCGCGTACCCTCACATCCAAAGGCACTGCAGACGCTCACAGGTACCTGTGAGCGAGCGAAGTGGGAAGGAAATCACAAGTTCCGCTTGTAGAACCGGGAGTCGAACCTTCGACCTCACCCTTCGTCTAAGTCAATCAACGGATTCATGTGCCCAGCACCCGGAACGGCAGCCATAATGCAGCTGGACGACCACTACGGTGAATGCTGAAGGACGAATGAAATCACACACAAGAAATTTCAACACGTGAATCTGGGAGTTTTCGGTTATTAAGTGCTACGACGGCGATGGTGTCTTCTACGCAGCTCTTGAAACGCGCAAACTTCTCGCTGGGGAACATGACTATGATAAAGATGTTCGGCCTGGTGATGACATTGATGGAACAGTACAAGAAGGCAC
>NC_135498.1:77158174-77225722 GCF_052857255.1 Amblyomma americanum
TCATTCACTGAACAACACTCACAGGCATGACGGCTCTGTCAGCAATGTAAAATCGCAGAAAATAGACGTGCACGAAATACTAAATGCGAAAATTGCATCGCTCCGTACAAAGGTGTAAGATATAGGCGATGCAAAATCATAATCACGCAAAAGAAAGGAGATTGACATCTGGTCACATTTAATTGTCGGGTATGGACAAAAATAATTAAGGCAGCAAGCATCAAATGCGAAATCAACACAGGAAATTTGAAAAGCAAAACCGACACATCAAGAGCGCAGAACCAACTCTATATAGACAAAGCAACAGTTTATCTAATGACAAGCGTTGACTACGCGTTCCCTGTACAAACCTCGAAAACAGTCAGATTTCTTGATAAACATATTTGGTGTAAAGCTCCTAATTATATTGCTGCGAATCTTTTCAGTGTTTATTTGTTCATTCTTCAAAGCTGCCGACCCGCCGCTTTATCGCTTTGTTTGCGATGCAAGACGCGACCAGATTTATCTCGATTGATCGCATCCAGGCAGAGCTGATTCTACGTTGTTCCAGAATTTCTATAGTAACTTTTCGCAGTTTATCTCGAAAGTTCGCTATCAGCTTTAAATTGAGCACGGCCGAGAGCGGCGGGCATTCTGCTCGACGACCGCCGAGCACTGCGCTTGTTGCCACGCCGCCGCCGCCGAGTGATTCAGTCCATTGAGGGCGTAAGTCAGCCCAAATAAAGAGTTCTGCTTAGGCACCATTTTCGCTGTCGTTCTGCTTCCCCGGATTGCAGTCACCACTTCGTGACAACACATGGCATCACAGAGTTGCGAATCAAACACCTGAACTGACCAAACCGTCTATACATAAAAACAGAGAGAGAGAGAGAGAGACGGAAAGGCAGGAATTTCAACCAGGCGAGATGCCCCGTAGGCTACCCTACATGGGGGGAGGGAAAAACAGGAAAAAAGAGGAAAGAAATAGCGGCAACGAAATGAGTCTTTCACGTGTCCATCGACCACTATGACAAGGGGACAGAGGGCGCACGCTTAGATATTAAAGTTTATAGTGGGGAATTCAATCCCGAGTCCTTTAAAAACATCAGGAATGCCTTCACCGTTGTCCTTTGCGATGAAGTTTTATACCAAGGCCCCATAATCTTAATTTCTATGCGAAAACGAGAGTCCAAGCGGCGGAGCATAGCAGCCAGGAAGGCACGCTCTCGCTTAAAACGCGGCAGTCAAAGAGTAAGTGCCCGATCGTTTCATTGCATCCGCATCCTCACATGCTGGAGAGTCTGCCATTGCGATGAAATGGTATGGGAATAGGCGTTTGTGAACGCCACTCTCAGCCACAGGTGGCACAATCGCGTAGTATCACAGCGGGGGAGGCCGAATGGTATTTGAAGTTTCGTAAAGGGTCGAAGTGGTTCGTGCGGGGTGTCCAGCCTCCAGGGGTAGACCACAACTGTACAGTCATGTTTCGGGCGAGCAGTTGAAGGTGCCTTGCTGCGTCAGCTCTTGTTAGTGGTATACGGACGATGTTGTTGTATCGTGAGCCGATCGAGCAGCATCGTCAGCTAAGTCGTTGCCAACAATGCCGCTATGGCCTGGTACCCACTGGAAGATGATTTCGTGGCCCTCTTCTATTGCCTGGTGGTGCAGATGCCGTACCCCCGCTACAATTTGCTCGTGGTCGCTGTGGCTCAAGGCAGATTGAAGACATTGTAGGGCAGCTTTAGAATCACAGAAAACAGCCCACATTTGAGGTGATCGTTGATAGATGTACTTTACCTCCGCAAGAAGTGCGGCCAATTTTGCTCTAGTAGAGGTAGTCCTCTGTTAAATTAGTTGGTTAATTTTGCTCTCCCGCGCAGGAACGACAACGTCGCAAGCAGAACTAGTAGAGGTTACTGAGCCATCCGTATAGACGTGAGTACGGTCCCAATATTCAAAGTGTAGCATGGACAGCGCCAGTTGCTTAAGGGCAGGCGTTGATAAATTTGATTTCTTCGCTAACCCCGGAATAGCAATGCGCGCACATGGGAGCCGCAGACACCACAGTGGAGAAGGAGGTCGTGCTGCCGGGGTGAACTGTTTTGGGATGGACGACTGTTGCATTGTTATTACCTTTCCAAATGCACGGCATATTGCATTTCATTCGTGGGTTTGGTCTGTTAATTGGCCATTACTGCTTATTCCACTCGAAAATTGAATCGCTCCGAGAGCGGTGCAAAACAGAAACGTAATAACACACGAGATTGCAATACTTCGAGCGTGTACCGGACTTGAAGCACATTTCTTTTAAAGCGATAGCTTCAACGGCCCAGTTCTGCAGAAAATCCGGCAGCGTCCGTTGTGAGTGCAAAATCCTGATTGGTGGAAAAGGCGGTTACATCACACGTAAAGTGGCGAATCTTAAAAGTGATTAAAACAAAAGGAAATTGGTTATTATTCGGACGCAACATGACTTAAACGTCATTAATGCATTTAAACATACAAAGTAAACGAATAGCGCTGAAAAGTAAATTGGGGGAGTGAGTTGGGAATTCAGCCTTTCACCACTGTGCTGTGAGTCAGACACGCTTCACCTAAGTCACGCAGGGACCGTCTTTTTCCCAGCATGCTATTTACTATAAGAGGTTATGTATGCATAGAAAGGGGCTATATATACAGATTATTTGCAAAACACTCATCAAGTGGCTGAACTGCATTAGCTCGACAGAACACAACACGAATGAAAGGGCGGCAGCTGTTGACGCGATGTCTAAGCCACGCTGGTACGTTGTACGGATTGGTTAAAGCAGGGCTTGATATGCATGTTGTGTGCTCTTTCATATAATTTTGGAAAAGTTTCCGTGTCTGCGTGGGCAAGAGGGGCCGTTGCCGGGACCCATTGAAGTTCCCACGTCATACCCTTAAAGGCGGAGCTTAATTTTGCCCCCCCCCCCCCCCCCATTTCTTAGTTTTCATTTTATTTTTCATTTAGTATTATTATTAATTATTAATTGTTTTTGTGGAAAGGAAATGGCGCAGTATCTGTCTCATATATCGTTGGACACCTGAACCGCGCCGTAAGGGAAGGGATAAAGGAGGGAGTGAAAGAAGAAAGGAAGAGAGAGGTACCGTAGTGGAGGGCTCCGGAATAATTTCGACCACCTGGGGATCTTTAACGTGCACTGACATCGCACAGCACACGGACGCCTTAGCGTTTTTCCTCCATAAAAACGCAGCCGCCGCGGTCGGGTTCGAACCGGGAACTCCGGCTCAATAGGCGAGCGCCCTAACCACTGAGCCACCGCGGCGGGTATTTAGTAAGGCGTCAAATTAGGGACTGTAACAAGAAATGGAATGCCAGGACAAATATGCTTATGCAAGGACGAGATCGTACAAGGAAAGGAGGTTGGCGCTCAGGAGGTAAAGAGGCGCCATGGTTATTTAACACAGTGCCTCACCATGCATCTGAGTCAGCGTAGAGCACACCTTTTTAGGCTCATATCACGGCTCACCGAACTGCCAACGACAATGACAAACTACATGTAGTTGGATAAAATGGAGCTATCCGAACTGTGATCGGTCGTCTAAACGATTTTCACCGATTAAATGTTAATTGTGTTTCGAACTCGTGACATTAAGGAGTGTCAAATACCTTATGACTAAGAGCCATCGTTTTGCGTTAAAACTCTATTTTACCCGGTTCTTGCACCTCGAACATATTTGTTAAAAATCGGTTTAAAACCGATTTCTCCCTGGAAATGAGCTTTCTATACGATGTTGGTTTTCCAGTTCGCAAAGGCCAAGACACCGCAAGAAGAAATTTGTGGATATCTAGCGCTTATTCCGATCAGCTGTCTACTGTCAGCTCGGCATCTTAAAACTCTTTTAACGCTCGTTTTCATGAGGCAGATAAATTTCAGGACAAGTATGAAAAGGAGGATTTAGAAGCGCAAGGCCATACATGGCTGCCGACCAGGCCTCTTATTGAAGTCACTGTATTAAGCTCTACCCACGCTAATGACACCCTGATCCAAGGAGCTTGCGCGTTTAAATGCTTACTGTGATGTTGAATGTTTCGCCCTGAATAAACAAAGGCATGCCGGTCTTGCTCAGTCGAGGGGAGTGATCCGTAGGAGATTGGTAACGTGCGCGATGAAATATCTGTGATAGATTCGGAAAAAAAATGTTTACTAGTAAAAAAAATCTTTAGCCGAACCCACGATTTCCATGTCGTTTATGAAAGAATGAGCAACGCATACAGTATCTTATGTAGAGCATAAAAACAAACTGTTATAGTAAATAGTCTTAGGCTGCAAAAAAAAAAAACATAACCCGATTGAATAACCCGATTTGCACCCTAATTTGAGATCGAAAAATATCACTCGATTTTTACCCCCCCCCTCCCAATTTTGTAAAAAAATAAAAACCAAAAACGAAAGACCCGACCTATTATTTATGCACAGTAAGAGGCGTGAAAGCATTCAGTCTGCCTGGACAGCACAGCCAATATGAATCCTAGAAAGTTAGTTAACAATAACGTAGTAGTAAATATATCTTTAAATAATGCCAATGTGGCGCACATTTAGCGACCTTCTCATTAGCCAAAGGTTTTTGCAAGTTAGTGATGCAATTTTCTTTCGTCTTTCCTCCGTATCTTCCAAGCAGTCGAAGCGACATTCATGGTATCTGTATATGGCTTAAGCTATATATATTTCGTAAGGCGGCTTGCCTGAGATTTGCGTTTTGGGCGCCTACTGCAGCGGTCGCACTTTGATGGAGGAATGATTCAAAAGTTCCTAAATACTGGAATTTCAGGGCATCCTGAAGAAAAGAATAAACAACCTCAGGCGGCAGAAATTTATTCGAATCCCTCGACTACGGCATCCCTCGAAGCCGAAGGTGTTCCATTTCCGTCCGGGAATGAGACTGTACGCGACGAGTAAAAAAATAACGAATCATGCAGTTTTAGCATTTTTACACGATCTTTCGATTTCTGCGTGCTGGTTACGGCTTGTAGCTATTCTTATGCGTACTATTAGTCAATTTTAAGCTCTCGCTTTGACAATGGCTTTAGTTATAGAGGGCATCGGCTCTTAGATGCTCCTGGGCTGATTTATGTGTTCCAAGTTATGAGCATGTAGTGTGCCCGCGGACACGGAACTTGAACACGATAAGCAAATATTACTTTCCTTGGTCCGGTGTTTGTGAGAGGAGGTGCCAAGGAAGTCGCTGCAACCAGCCCGACGCGGCGCTGCACTTACGACGCCCTTTAATTGCTACCGCATCGAGGCCGCTAATGAACGGGTGAACAGAAACCATTAATCTCGGGAAACAAAGCGCCTCCTACAGGCATCGCCGGCGTGAATGAGCGGACAGCTGAACGCGTCGTGTTTTGCGTAGAAGTAAAAATAATAATTATAAAAGCTAGGCAACAGTGAACTGGACACTCAAGAACTGACGCGAAGCTCTGCGCGCCGCGTGAACTTTGCAGCGTGAACCTCGCCGCGCGAGTAGACGTCGTCGTCGCACCGTGAGAACGGAAAGCGTTACTTGAGGAGATCAACACTGCGCGCCCGCAAACATCGACCGGCGAGGACGCCGCCGTCGCGAAGTATAGGGTTTCAGATTCAGCGAGCGAGTTAACAGCGGTTCGCTTCCCACGCCCCGTGGTCCGTAAACCGCCGCCGCGTGCGCGCAACCACGGCCGCTGTGACTCACCTGAGATCCGACTCGACCACTGAAGGTCTTTTCTTCTTCTTTCACGCACTTCACGTGACACGCTGCCTGACGCATCACGTTCGGCGGCTGCTTATAGACCGGTATCCATGTTGTGTTCGATTTGTCGCTGCTAGTTTAGTAAGCGAGCGTTAACCAATTATTGTTCGATTAGCGTATTGACCTTCGACTGTGGAGCCCGAAGTGGCGGAATCGAATCCTAGCAGCAAGGCCCAGTTTCGATGGAAGCAAAACGCGAACGCGCCCGTGAGCTGCTCTATGTCAGCGCCCGTTAAAGAACACCGGGTGGTAAAGATTAATGCGCTGCCTTACACTACAGCGTCTCTCAAACTGCCACGCGCACTTTCTGGGCGTTGAACTCCACCCCGCTGTACTGCCAAGCTGTAGTGAAGTGAATCACCATTTTAAATAGGCACGATGTACAGAAGGTGTATGATGTAGCACTTGACAGGGAGGTGAACGTGATGTGGCGAATAGTACTTTTTCAAAAGCGAATCGAACACGGCTGGTGTACACTCTGAACACGAATACGCCTACAAAGGAGTAAAAAAGGGAGTAAGATCTTTTCTAGCGTATTCCCTCCTATAAAAGGGAGTGCTCTAGAGTACAGCTTACTCCCTTTTTACTCCTTTCTGTTTAGAGTGCACCTTTGCTACTCAATCGAATACGAGTCGAATCGGAGGGCACACACTCCAGGAGGAATAAGACATAAAAAAGGGCAAAAAGATACAGCGCAATAAAGACAGGACAAAATGAGAGACATGGACAGTGTCCTGTCTCTCCCGCGCTTTATCTCTTCGCTCGTCACCAAAAAAAGAAAAAAATACCTCAAAGTTCGATCTTAACAAAAGAGAGACAGAGATGAGTGCTTTGCCGACGAGACCAACCCGCCGCCATAACAAGTCGAATAGTGAAAGTACTATAGTCGGATACCACTCAAGCACGCAGCGACTTTTCTCCGTCACAAGACCCCCTTCCAGCCAATGGCGTCGGCCGATTCTCATGATCCTGCTGGCGCGACAAAGCAGGGAGTGGTAGATAGAGGGGATAATCACTTCCCTCTATGGTCGGAGATAGACGCCACTCGGCAGTTGGGCGCCGCTCCCTGCATTGTCACGTTATCAGGGTCATGAGAATCGCCGAACGCCATTGGCTGGAAGGGATTCCTTTGACGAGGACGAGCCGCTGCGTTCTTGAGTAGTATATCCGACTATAAACGATTGCGAGCAGGACAGTGAAAGAACCGAACTGCGCACGTAATATTGTGCAAGCGATGTTCAGGGGGAAAGAATGCCAAGTGCTTTTATTACAACCATGCCATTGCATGATTGGCTGCCGCAAACATGATTCAGAAGATTAGTATGCTTCAGAGTCACACTAACAAAATGCTTGGTTAAGTTGAAAGTAGAATTGCCAATGGCTATTAGGATGGTTTCACAAATGAGCAGCACAGTTGAGTAAAACGCAGATCAGAAAATCGACATAAGTTGAAAACTGTGACTCAGAACGAACAAATGGACTTTGCGTATTTATCCAGAGACCATCAATAACTAGGATCTTGATTTGGACATCATTAAATGCTTCTTTGGCCTATTTCTCTTGCGTCCTGTGTCAAATTCGCGGTTATTTCGTCACGTTTTCAGATATGCACAAACCCGCCCTATTATCTGCGGCCTGTGTTGTCCCAATTAATTTCAAAAGCGCAATTATGTGTGACCACGTTAACTACCAACTAGCCCAATTTGAAACCCTCTTAACTGCACAGCAACGTTAAACAACGGAAGCAGCCGCACTTGCTGTAACCGTGTGCTCAAGTATATAATAAGAGTGGCGGTGACGATTCAACTGTATATACTGTGCGATGAAAAAAAAAAAGAAGGTTTATGAGCGAACTGTGATAAATTATTGCTACTGAAGATCGCAGTAGCGCCATGTCACGATAGTTAAGACGTTACCACTGGTTAGGATCCGGATGGGAAGCGATGCACTTAACCCTCCCTATACAAGGAACATAGATCAGCATCGTTTTTATTCTGCAGTCAACTGAAGCTATTCAACGGTGATTTAAATGCAGCAACTGGGCGCGCACATGCTGAAGAACCTAACCAAGTAAAGCAATCTGCCTTTGTTACGTGCTTACCCATCCCATTGTGCTAGTTTAGCAGTTGCCAGAGAATAAGCGGCGCCTTTATCACTGACTAAATTCGTGAAGAACTTCGTGCTGGTCTATAGCAAGCCACCCCTAACTCCTTATCCCCTTGCCTGCGGTCCTGGTATCGTCTGACTGACCCACAAGCCGGACAACGCTCGTATTGAGCCAACTGGACCGCAAGAACCAATTCGCCTATCCTCGGGCACTGCAATTGCCGCTATCCTAGTCATTCATAACTCCCTCGCACGCGGCTGCATACAGAGTATACATACGCACACAGGGCGATGGATCCCCTCTCAATCATGTCATTGTTACAGTCCACTGCTTCAGTCGTATTGACGCGAACGTGGCCCGGTATACGAGCAACAATGCGCTTGTACACAGCGAGGAGTATACGGGAGGAGCACGGCGCTGGCCCGGGGCGAGCTCCTTGTTCTGTATACACGGTCGGTTGGCGCTCGCGTGACGGTTCCGCGTATAGTGGCGGCCGAGAACGCAGGTACAGGTGCCCGGCATTCTGAGGTGGGTTGCCTTTGAGATGCTCGCCACGTGTGGCTCGCGCGGCGGCAAGAGGCGCGCCAAATGCAAAACAGGGCAGCTCGTGAGGACCGCACCTCCCTGTAGAGCTAGCTCCCTGCGCCAGCTCCCTTGCATGCCTTCCGCAGGCCAGCCAGCCAGGCGCAGCCGAAGTGGATATGCCAGAGAGGTTGCGAGGGAGTGAGGCAGCAGTGGTCTTCTTCCTCTGGGCGGGAACGTTCTCGCACATCGCGGTGGCCCGCCACCTGCTCGGGAGCCTGGTTGCGTACACGCTTCGTACACGCGGTTGCTCCTGCAACGCGCAGCCCGTTGTCTATACAGCGCAGGCGCCGCATTGTGATGGCGACGCCTTTTAACGACTCCGCCTAATTTGTCCCAGATGTGGTTAAAGCCTGGAACGTGCCTGGATACCGTTTAATAATAGACCCGGCGAGGCTGTGAAAGAAACATTGTTTACGGCCGACGTCGCGTGCGACCTGAAACCGAGGAGAGTGCAGGAAGCCTGCCAGCTGGCTTGCCCGCTTCGCCAACCTGCTTGGAAGTGTGTGGAGTGATTTGAGACGTGTGCCGTAAATAGCGGATAGCGCGAAACATGACGTCGACGCATTCAAATCAAGCTATGTAGTAAACTGTAATCATTGGCTACAGAGCGATGTATCCGGGGTTAATAGTAGTCAGACTAAAGGCGCAAAATTAGAAAATAATTATTTACTAGAATAAATTACACAAATTAACCCACCAAGAACAGTATAAATTGGCGCATTATCAACGATCGATAGAAGATAGAACAATCGAAATTTATGCCCGTAATGATGCTTGCATACTAAAGGCGTTAATAAACCGAAAAATAAGCAGGCAGAGTAAAATTAATTGTCAAACTTAATAGCGTCAGAATTTCAAGAACTAAAGAAATGCAGGGCAGTGACACATCAATATTCACGATACAGAATTCCACTGTGGCGTCTCTCATAGGCGTCGAGCAGCTCTGAAACGTTAAACCCCAGAAACCAAGCAACCAACAGTAAAAATGCCACTGCAAAAGACAGTAAACTTGAAGAGAAGGCTAGGATATGCAGATCATCGGCCAAATCCTAATCCCGTGCAGTGCTTCGTTTCAAAGCCGAGTACGTTTAGTAAAGTCACGAGTCACGGCCGCCTTGAGGTTAGTTTCCTCAAACAATCAGCGCGGGCATAACGTGGGCGCTGATCGTCCTTTAGCTTCTGGACCTCAAGTCAGATACACGCACGCACCGATGAAAGTGGCTGTCGGGCTCTGCCCCGGCAGGCGGTATCAGCTACAATGGACGGGAAGTGAGCCTATACTGACGCGCAGCACGGATGGGTTTGGCGCTGGCCTGCTGCATTTTCAGGTCTTGCAGTTTTAAATGCATTTCGTGCCGCGCGTTGCAGTCGCGTTTTATTCGACACATTTTGATACCACGTCCGCAGAGGACGACGCTGTCATCCCCCTGTGTTCCTCGTTGTTGTTTCCACATCTACATCTTCATCCCAAATAAACAAACACTCGCATATTGTGTGCCCCCTCCCAGGGTGTAAGCGGAGATGCTCACTTTCTGTGGCTGAGGGACGCTGCATATAAGTTGCTAAACCATAACATTAAGCTTCATTTTGAAATCGTCACTGTGTCTCAGGAATTTGCGCTGAGTCTACCAAGAAATTTTTGAATCATTGTTTCTCAGGAGCTTGCCCTGAGACTACCAAGAAAGTATTGAATCGATGTTCCGGATTCGCTTTTGCATGGTTTCCTCTGCGGTAATATTCGTTTTGTCGTGCCTTTTTGCTACTCACGCAACAAGCGGTTGAAGCAATGCGGAGTTGAACTGAGACGTGACAGCTAGCGGCACGACCTAATGCCTGCCCTAAATACTTTTATTCTTGTGTACGATCTCACAGTGACAGCACCTCCCGCCTGCGAAGCACAAAGCTCATGGCACTTGTGAAAAACCATATGTAGTTTCAGCGTTCCTAACGGAACAGGTCCGCAGTAGTGTGTGCGTGCTGTGGCGCTAGTGTGCTATGCAATTTCAGTGCACGTTAAAGATCCCCAGGAGGCAAAAATTATACCGCAGCCTGAAGCCGGTATTGAAGCCGGTATGGCTAACTCGCAAGGAAAACCCCGTGTGCTCATGAATTCGAGTAACAGATCTCCGTAACAGCTTTCAGTAAGGATATTTTTGTCAAGCTAACGTAAGTGCTGTAAAACTCAAGGCGTAATTGTTTTTTCTTTTGTGGTGCATAATTTAGCATTGCTTTGCATTTGTTTTCACTGCTGACGCGTGGTGGTGAGTAAGCATGCATTTAGTTCGAGATCTAACCGCGATATCGCGAAAGTCATTCGAACAATGACTTTAAATAATCACGGGTAGCAGCTGATTAATAGCACTGCATGCTACGACACTAAATTTAACATTACACTAAATCTTTTTCGACAGCTGGTCACAGAACACGCGTTTCAAGAAACGATCGAGTGGCAAGCTCACACATGAAAACATGACTCGTGAAACACATTCACAGTTGTAGAATATGAATCAATAACGAATCCTCTACCAAAACAAAGTATGCAGTTCTGAAGGTCGTTGCCCTTCGGCAAAGAGAGTTTAAATGCAAAACGCAAGGCGTCATTGTTTTGTTGTTGTTTTTTTGCGTGGTGCATAATTTAGCATTGCTTTTCAATGAAACGTTTAGTTGACAACCTCGCAATCAAATACTCGTTGTGTAGCATCAAACGGCATCACCATTGTCATTATCCGAGCTCTTTCATCAAAGCAATTGTAAGGCTTCCCATAGTGCGTATGTATTGAATTCCGGCTGTATGACTAAACCATAGCTCGGATGTTAGCTCACTGTCGCGGCTCCTGGAGGCAGTATTGTAAACAGTGAGAATGTTTCAAACTCCAAGATTGTTGATAACTCACTAGTGTCTTACATTAAAGTAACTGAAACAGATGCCGTGACTAACGCAAAGCGAAGACATTCCTTACAAAAATGAGCCTTCAGTTTCCGTCGACATTTTGCTGGGCTTTTCTTGACGCAATGACATTTCCGTGAAACGTTTAGTTGACGACCTCGCAATCAAATATTCATTCTGTAGTAGCTGCTGATTTTTCGTTTCGTAATAGTTATGGCGTCAGCAGCGCCGCACGACATCTCGCGGTCTTGCGACATTCCCACTTGATCGTTCCCGTAGGCCGGCGGCGGGAGATTTTATTTTCCCGCCTTCAGCAGCATGGTGCTGTGCGCGCCATAGTGCTTCTGTATGCTTGTTGGGTACTGCTTTGTATTGTAATGGGATCAAGCGTCGTGTGTCTCATGTGCATAGGTCACCGTATAAGCTTGTGTCAGCGCATTGTAGCAGTTGGGCGGCAAGTGTGAGCCGATGTTTGTTGGGAGTGACTTGTTTGTTCTTGGCTGCCGGAAAGGTTGCTTTCCTGTCTCTGGCACACGAAAATTATTTGAGAATTTATTCCCCGTGCTACGTAATCGCGCCGGTGACGTTATTCTTGCACTGCAGCGTGATTTTCCCTATTTTTAACAGCGCCTTACTTACTGTATGACTGGTCCCTCTCTGCTGGAACAAAATAGACGATTTCTTCGTGTTGGTTGGGTGTTGTTATGTCATGGACTCAGAAAAAAATAATATGGCACTTATTACTTGCTCGGTGTAGTTAACGATAATGGCTATTGCATCCGCGCAGTGCGTGACAGCTCGCTAAAAACAGCTAAAGTACAATTGTATGTGCTAGGAGCCACGTTTTGTCATTCCTTTTTGCGTGCTCTCGACTGTTTCCCATTAATCACCGAGTTGCGTCTTCATTACTCTCACTTTGTAAGCCCTAGCACCAGTTTTCCACATTTAGGAAGCCGATATGTCAGAGGCGCAGCCCGAAATAGAATCGCCGACTGTTCTACGTTTCTCGGAACAGTGCGGGACGATTTCCGGCGCCTTTTCCGACCCGTTTTTCTTCGCTTCGCGTCCAGTGCCCCGGATCCGTAGACCGAACAATAGTAATTCTAGCTGCTTAGGCGGCCGTGCAGTGTTGCATACCCTCCACGGTGCGTGCTCTCTCAATGCTAAAATAAAAATAAAAATGCTGAATGTGTGAGCGCTTCGCGTTGGTTCTGAGGGTCGCCGACATGGCTATTCCCCTCAGCGTCATGCAGTAGCACTTATAGGCCTCCAGACAACTCCTCATATGGTAGGGTCGCTAGATGTTTGACTTTAGATTTCGCATTTGTCGTTGCGCTCACAGTGATCTCGTCACTGCCCTGCTGCTACACTACGGATCTTTCAGCGGCGTCAGGTATATAGCTGTTGCTTGCATCCACAGAATTCCTGCTTTTCGCCTGCGTTAAGCTTTTGCACTTGATCCCAGCCTTGGCCCAAGCCACCCGAGCCCAAGCAAAGTTCTCAGGCACCGGCTGTTTTTCCCCCTTCCTGTGCGCTGTTTTCAGAATTGTCATTCTATACGCGAGCAGCTTTGATCGTTTATTTTTGAGAGACTTCGTCCCTTATGCGTAGTGAGACCAACGCGCCCCAACAACTCCAATTGCCGAGCGTTAGGAGGCGCCTCGCTTGCGGGAAATCGAACGCCAGAAAAAAAAAAAAAACCTAGAAAGCGTGCGAACAGCAGGAAAGGTCCTTGCCTGGGGCGAGAATGCGCAAATATGCCACTAGGGAAGAGATGAGCCTTGTAGTTTTGATTTGAGTGTAATTGTTAGCACACAATGAAATGCTTTCGTTACAAACACATTCAGCAGTCCTTTTTCTTTTATTTACATGAACAGTAAAGGAGATGTTGGTGCTGCATATCGGCTCCGGCTACTCAATTCAATTGAATTCATATCTTTATTCACCAGAAAACTGGGCGGTCTCCAGGGCTAAAAGTTGCTGCCTACAACTTGACTGGGGCCCTGGAGCCGTTTACAAAGCGGCAGCAGACATTGGTGGCAGAGTACGCTAACATTAATTTCAAACACTGAGTAGTAGAAGGCATCAGAAAATACAGACCTGCTGCAAGATTTATCACAACAATAGATTCTTATCAATTACAATTGAGAAAAGTGTACTCGTAGCTCTTTTGGGGATTTGAAGGCTACCTGTTTGTGTTGATTTAATAAGACCGGCAGATTGTGTTTTAATGATTGCAATTTCACCAATTCATAGCAACCACTAAATCCCGGACAAAGCTACATGGGCCGCATGCAGTGAGCTCAGCGCATTTACACACTCTATTGTCCCACATCGTGTTTCCGTATTAAAGGGATAAAATACCTTTAAAAATATTTCTTTTCAAAGAAAACTGTCCATCATTCCAGATGCCATATTAGCGGGGGTTTTATCAATGGGACACCAGTTTATATAAGAATATGCTTTTGAGAGAAGTGACTGAAAGGTTATTTTCAGTTTTTAAATGTATAAAGTACGTGCATGTCAGACTTTCATAGTTTTGCTTCGGCCAACCTCCTTCATGTAAAATATTATTGTTTTGAAAAAGCTGTACCTTGGAAAAAGCCTTATTGTGTGACAAAAAAAATTCGGGGGGAGGGGAGGGGGGCACTTTGTTGACCTAAAGTGCGATTTGGCGAAAGCCTTTAGCGCGGTGTTGCTGCTTGTGTCGCTGATGTGTGGTGAAGACGTTGATTAAGACTACACAATTGTTTGCGAACGTTCAAATTTCTTTATTCGACTGAATCGAAATCCGCTGGGTCAGTCTGCTTCTAGGTCTGGCAACTATCAGTTATCTTTCCATAGGTTATCTCATCTCCAAGCATGACTGGCGCCCACCAGCTTCTATGTTTTCTGCTCTCGAAATTTCCTCTCTTACGCTAACATGTGATCTGTTACGTATTTCCTTCGTGTATAGATGCACGACGTCATCAGCTTGATTAACAGCTATAGTGTGACACTTTTCTGCCAACATCTCCGCTGGCGAGTCATGACTCTATAAAAGCTTTCGCCTTGAGACAGGGTGAAAGAAAGAACAGCTCAGGGCTGGCTAGCTTTAACGGCAGCATTTACTCTTCGAACTGCGAAAGAAATGTACAGAATAAGCACGCAGATGTAAGGCAGCAAATGTGTAACCTTTTCCCCCTGAACCGTTTCAGCCCCCCCCCCCCCTTTTTTTTTCAATGATAGAAGTACTGCGTTGTTTCTTGTGTGTATGCGTGTGTGTGTCTGTGTGTGTGTGGGGGGGGGGGGGGGGATCCTTTCTTGCAGGTTTCAGCGTGTATCGGCATTATATTGGTTCCCGTTTGTGTTTCCTTCGCACAGGCTTCATGTACAGGAATTTTTCGGGCTCCATGTCTGTCACATGGAGAACAACCTTGGCGACAATCTCTTACGGCAAAAACTCAGGTCATGGCGACGAGCTCTTTTCTTTTTTTGTCGCCCACAAGGCATTCGCGTCTGGCGCTTTTGTTGGAGACGCATTCATCTTGGTTTGTGCGTCTATAATTCCCTTGAATGCACATGAATGCAGCAAACACAGTGATCACCATTCCTTTTTTATCTCATTTTTGATAGAGGACAAATTCTCTGTGTAATAATTGCGCAGTTTATTTATTTTTTTGAAATTGGATACGCGCAGACAGTAATCACTCATTCATTTCATAACCGATATTTGAAGCGTATTTGAAATATTGTTGAACTACTCTAGTGCGGCTGAAATAATGAAATGTTGAATTACCGTTGCGCTGAAACCAGTTTTATCACTCGCAGTGCAGTGATATCCTGCATCTGCATGCTATTTCTAGCAATCTAACACATCAAAGCGCGAATGCTGTCTGATGTCTTTGTGACGAATAATTTGATACAAACCACATCTACGCTGAAAAAATTTAAAGAGATCCTGCCTTCTGGTCACGTTCAAGTATTATTTTCATTATTTCTATGTGCATGTATGGTGGAGGCATTTGTTTGGAAATAAAATGTTAGCAGCCCTTTTTTCATGGGAAACTAAGATTAGGAAGAGATACAGGCGGCCGTCTCTGCTTTTCCTTCACGGGAATGTTTTTCAGCATAAATGTGTTTTGCGTCATGTTATTTGTCGAAGATATTAGGCGGCATTCGCGACGCTGATAATTAAGTGCGAACAGAGAGTGCAAAATAGGTGACTTCAATGTAATAGCGTTAGAACCCCGTGTGTCCCGCCTAATAGTCTCCAGACAAATGGCCGTCCACTCCCACTGGGCGCGCGTGCCGCGCACCTTGTCGTTCACCACTTGCCCTGAGACAAAGGAGCTACAGAGTCCACTGTGTGGTCGTGGTGGAGGTATACGCACACATAGAGGGGGAGGCGATGGAAGTGGAGGAGGAAAAGAGCACGGCCCGATAACTGCTCAATCGCGGCTGCACGCGGGCAGGCCCCGGTCGGCCGGTTAAAGAGCGCCGGGATGGTCGCAGAGGCGGCGAGTGTTGCTGGCAGCGGCCGCCAGTCGGGCAGAGTAACGAGCCGGGCCTGACCTGCATCGCTGCTCCAGATCTCTGTTTCGCCCCTTGTCCGGCAGGGAGAACACTTTGCGTTGATTTCCGTCCACTTTGGACGACCGCCGAGGGTCCAGGAAGGCCGGCCCTTGTCTTTGCCGCTTTTGTTTTAATCCGTGCCGTCCTCGCCTGCCGATTTCGCCCTGCTCTTGCGGCTCTTCTTAATGGCTCTATATAGCCACCCACTTCGGCCGAGCCTATTTTTAAATAGCGCGCGCGAGAGTGTCGTGCCGGAGAGCTGATCTTGAAAAGAGGAGCGCGTTATAAGGTTAACGCTGAGTCTGAGATGCCATCATCTGCCAGATGGGAGATGGCGCGAGACGCTCGCTAACCAAACGCCGTTATTTTTTTTTTCGGTTTGGTCTTTTAAGATACAGGTCTACAGGAGTGAAAAATGGAGACGCTTCCAACTTACGCCTCCTCAGCTCGATTTGAATTTCAATTTTACGACACTTCCGTGTATGTTTGAGGGGGCGACTGATCGCACAAGGAAGCGAACAGCCATAACCTCACCTGACCTAAAAAGAATGTACCATCACCAGTCTAATAACTACGTCCACTGCAGGGTAAAGACCTCTTGGGTAGATCACCAATTAAACCTGTTCTGCGTCTGCGGCGGCCACCTTATACACGCGAACCTTCTTGACTCACCTGCCCACCTGACTATCAGCTTCTTCATGCTACGCTCACCGCCTCTCGAAATCCGCCCCGTTACACTGAGGCACTCTCGTTCATTAATTGTCCGCCTTATATGCCTGCCGTCTACATTTCCTCTTCATATCATGCTACAGCTCGTCGCTGCTTCAAGGTGATCAGCATTAAATGTTCCTATTTTTGTAGTGCAAGTAATACTTCCTTTAAAGGAATATGAAGCAACCACCGTATGAAAATTCCAAGAGTTCTCTTTGCCCCCCCCCCCCCCCCCCCCCGTGGTCAAGAGGTGAGCTACAGCTGACGGCACCCTCGACATGACGGTTGCGGCCCAAGCCTTAATGCACCACACAGCCGTAGTTAGAACGTTTTCGAGAGCGACCATGCACGATTCAGTCCACTCGACATTCAAGGCACAGGACCACTATGACAACATTGCCGCCTTGTTACTACGTACGACGGCGGTGCCGTTTGCTCTAGAGAGGTCCCCTGTTTGCTTACAGCTGTAGAATAACGCAGTTTTTTGAACGGTAATTCGCAACTACTGTTGGGAAAGTTGCTGCAATTAAATAATGGTCAATGTACCACTGCGTAGTGTCTTTAAGACATACTTTTCAGTTTTTCTGCAAGTTGGCAACCACACCTCCAGCCAAAAGGGATAAAAAGTGCAACTGACAGTTCTCCTTTGAGGTCTGATTTATCTACTGCGACCACTAGTTGCTCCACAAGCGAAGTGTCATCAGCTATATAATTAGTCACCCTCATAAACTAACCGTTCCTTAGGAGGACTAAGTGATGCAGTCAGTCCCACTTTTGCCTTCAGGTTAACATCGATAGCAATTCATTCCGTGAATCTATGCTCTTCGACGAATCATGAGCACGACACGCAGCCTTGAACTTAAGCACCGGCTCATATGTCATCGGGTCCAGTCTGCGCACTTGGGAGAATTCGTGTCGCGCATATCTTCCACTCAGCGGCCGCACGCAAGCATACCGGTCAGAGAGTGGCAAGGTCGGCCTCGCCGCTGATGGAACAGGGCGTGTATGGCACGCGCTCTATACAGCTCGCCAGGAAGATGGACCCGGCGCAGCTCGCAACGCATATCGCATCTCAACCGAACCACCCTTGACCTCTCGCTCTGTACGGCGGCCACCAGACGCCTCTTTCTCTCTTTCCACCTCTCCCCAAAGAAGGCACACTCGGCGAGCCATCAGGCGTACGTGAGGCCCAAGCCCAAGTCTTGAAGCGGCCACGGGGGAAGTACAGAGCAGGAACGAACGGCACAGCAGCCGCTGGAAGGGACAGTTCATGTATATTCATGGGCGAGCTTCGAGCAGCGACGGCGCTCTTGTTTTCTCCGCAAGAACGGGCACCGGTCGAGAAAGACAACGGGGCACAAACTCGGAGGTGGGCCCGCTTCGGCAGCCAAGGAGGTGGTGGTTGCAGTGGTGGTGGATGCAAGGAGAAGGAGAGTGGCGCGATGATAGTACGGCGGTCGGCCAGACAGGGCAAAAGAGCGCGCGCTCCCTTGCCGTTGCAGCAGCAGGGCGCGACCGCTCCCTGGCGATGAAGCGTAGCCGTCCCCGCCTCGGCCACTCCTGGCCAGATAGCCCTCAAGACGGAGGAGAGGGGAGCTTGGAAAGCAGCAGCCTTTCGCTTTCGCTGTCGGCGCAGTTTGGCCGGCAGCGGGCACACACTGCAGCCGCCGTCGACCCCCGATGGCATCTGGGCAGATGCTCGCTCGCGGGCTCCCAGAAACCACCGTGCGGCTGGCCTGTGGCGCACACTGGGTGTGTCCGCGACGCTGGGACGGCCGGCGAGGTCTCGCGGGGGTCACGGTGCGTCTACCGCGCGCGGCCCTGCCCGGCCATTGAGGGGTCCGGGCGCGCGAGGGGTTGGCTCCTCTCTTCACGCTTGCTGCACGGGGCCGAAATGGAGCACCACAGCGGTGCCGGCGAGATTGCGGCGGCCCGGCCGCGCAGTGTGTCCGTATGTATATTGCAACCTTCCCACCCCCACCCCCCTGCCCTCGCCGCCCGTAACAACAGGCTGTGCACCGGACGCCCGTAATGACCGTGCGGGGTAAGAGTTGTCCCCCCGATATGCGAGCCGATAGTTGCTCTGCAGCTACGTGCATGCATGGTCCGCGCCACGGCGAGATCTTGAGGCCCACACGGTCCCTCGGGCCGCCTGGTATTGTCCTGAAATCGTATACCTGCTGTTCGGTGCGCCTCTGCGCTCGACTTCTGTATATCCGTATATGTAAAGGTGAGCGCATCTTGGGACGTCGTTCTGAACACAGCTGCATTTTATGCTTGCGTATTCATTGCCCCCTCTTTCGAATGTGTCCCGCACTGAACGAGCGTTCGGACACTGTCAGGCGAACTTGGTGGTCTCCTCCCGTGGTCGTAGTAGGTGGCGAATATGTGCTATGGCTTCGTGTTGTGTTCTGCTTTTCCCGTCTGCTTCTTCGTCTTTTGTGGTAAGAGCCAAAGA
Organism: Amblyomma americanum; assembly: GCF_052857255.1. Lineage (NCBI taxonomy): Eukaryota > Metazoa > Arthropoda > Arachnida > Ixodida > Ixodidae > Amblyomma > Amblyomma americanum. Next base: position 77,177,231 of record NC_135498.1, read on the forward strand.
GTTCAATACCCAAGGTAGCGCTGACTGAAATAAACGAAAATATTTATCTTAGCGGCATTGTAAACGTTTGCGACGATGTTGCTCGCTGATTTCTCCACTACATTAAATTTTTAAATCATGGTTGAAGTTGCGTTATAACGCAACCCATTAATGAAACACAAGTAGCCTGTATACCGCACGAGGCGGATTTAAGTTGACGGCGGAACGAATCACTGACCAGTCAACACAACGGTTTTGGTCCAAGGCCCTTTTCCCATGCATTTCACTCAATACAATAGCCGAGCGCCATGCAGGGGGAAATCTAGCACTCATTAAAAATCCAGAACCCATACTTTGCAAAAAATTTTGCGAGCTCTCGAGCTTTTTCAACATTTATCGTATTATACATTTACCCTTCTTTGGGGCAGCTGGTCGTAAATTCAAGGCAAGTAATAGTTGTTTTTTTTTCGCACGACACTTTCGCAAGAGGGTCATCACGCACAATAAGTTGTTTATCTCGTGTTTCCAGCTTTAGAAAACCTTGGTCTTTTTTAATCGCCTACACCTACATCAACAGCTGCATATCGCTATCACAGATGATCGCCTCGAATGTTCCGTATTTCAGCCAGCATACGAATAGCAACGAAGCTCCTGTAAACGCAATGGTTCCACATGCGGGAACGCCTTTTCGAAGCAGCTGGGCCCAAGTTTATATTAAACTGCCCAGCCGGAGCCAGCTAACCACACAGTGGAAGTACTTCAGTTCATCGCTCTTTCCCGGCCCATTTTACTGCCTCCTTCTATCTCATCTTTCAGCTGCTCCCACCAGCAACAGCGGGGGCCGTCGACTTCCTTCGGAATTCGCTTCAATGAAAGCCTGGTTGTATCGGCGATCCGTGAAGAAAGAAAGGAGCAAAACAACAACTACAAAAGACATAAACACAACGGATGGAGAAGTAAAAGGAGAGGACGCTAATAGGAAGGAACGGAAAGGTTGTGGGCGTGTGTAGTCTCCGCCGTGTAGTTGTGAGCGCTGTTGGAAAGGGCGTGTTCGGAGGCGCGTTGGCTCCACTTTGCGTTGGTCTCGGAGTGCGTGGTGTTGCCCTCACAGTTGATCAGCAGGAGGTAAGCACGGTGCGCTTTCGTCTCGTCCATTTTATGGCGCATTGTGCCGCACAAAGTGGACAATGTCGCTTTGTATGAAACGCCGCTAAGCTTGGGCAACATTGCTAGCTGTCTTTTGCTGCATGCGAAAACTTCGTTACGCGCCGCTTACAACGCATGCAATAGGAAGGCACACTTATCCGGTGCCCAGATATCAATGTTTTATCAGCTCAGAGTGCCGCGGATTTGTCAACAAGCACTTAGAGCCAGCGACGGTTCGATATACTTAACGAATCCCTTTCAGCGACCTTCTGAGTCGCAGATATTCGTGAGCGGCGCTTCTTCAAGATTTGCCTTAGCATGGAATCAGTGCGCCTAATGAAGCACAATAGCGCTTATTAAGTCATGACTGCTATGCATGGTTGCAAAGCTAGCCACTCACGCGAGCACGGTTTTCAGTGGAAGTCAGTTTCTGAGTCGCATCTCTTCATACGCCCTTTCAACCGCCACGGAACGTTACGCCACAGATGGTTTGGTTTGGTTTAAGAGGGTTTAACGTCCCAAAGCGACTCAGGCTATGAGAGGCGCCGCAGTGGAGGGCTCTTTAACGTGCACTGACATCGCACAGTACACGGGCCTCTAGAATTTCGCCTCCATCGAAATTCGACCGCCGCGGCCGGGATCGAACCCGCGTCTTTCGGGCCAGCAGCCGAGCGCCATAACCACTCAGCCACCGCGGCGGCTGTTACGCCAAAAATCATCCTCCCGTAAAGTCAACCATAGCTCATACATAAGCAACCAAAACTAACTGTGTGCCAGCTTAGGCGAAGTACCGAGCCAACGAGTTATAGATTAGTTCCTCCGGCCGCGGCTTAAAATTTGGGCGAACTCTGCAGCGACCTGCATGTGGACATTCGCGCATAGTGTAGAGATAGCCCGGGTCGCACGCGCTAGTAGACTACTCCTATCTTCAACTCCATTCTTCTCCATCGGCCGCGTTTTCCCGCGCTTATATATACGTGTACCACAAACGCTTACGCGAGCATCGCTGGAGCGTGGGCAGCTCTCGAACTCTACACGAACTACGCGCAGTCGCTCTATAAGCGGGGCTCCTTCTTGCTCGGAAATGAATTATCGACCACCTGCGGGGCAGCAGTGGAGCGGACCTCCGACCTGCCCGCTCCTCCAGTGCAGCGCTGTTCCTTTTCGCCGGGTCCGGTCGCGGCTGTGGCTTGGCTCGCTGTTGGCTTCGGCTCGCGCCCGTTCTCGCGCCACGAGGAGGGAGCGCCCGGGGAAATTGCGTGCGACTCATGCTCGCGATCCCGCAAAGGATGATGAGGCCGTGGCGGCGTCTGGAGCGTCCATCGAGCATGTGCGGCGAACCCTCTTCGTTCAGCAGCGGGGGTATTCCGGGTAAGAAGCGGAGGCCAGTTCGTTCACTTCTCTCTGCTCGTAGAAGGGATGGGCCGGTCAAGGTGTGCGCATTCACCGCGCACTGTGTGTGTGTACTGCGCTCAGGTCGTGCAAGGGAGGCTCATGGAGTACTACAAACAGCGCCGACCACCTCATTTCAACTCCTTTTTTGTTGTTGTTGCTGCCTGTGGGGGGAGCAGCGATGAAGCCCCGCGTTGAGAGGGAGTAGGAGAGAGTGATCTCCGTAGTGAAAGCTTGCGCAGGTAAGAGGGCGTCAGAAATGGAGGCAGTGCGCACGTCTCGGCTATACATTTTCTCGGGTGTTCAATGGATAAAAAAACACGCCATTTAACCTGCATCGCCCTACCTGCGCATTAAAAGTTAGCTATTGTGCTAGCACTCCTTTATTTTATGCCGTTAAAGCCTGATAAACACTGTACAAGTCACTGATCAAGTATAGATTACCGATTAGATAACTGTCCAGATAGGTATGGAATAGCAGGTCGTACGGGCCAACGAGGCAGGCCAATTGCTTCGCAGGAACTCGATTGAAATATGAAAATACAGGGCATAAGGTTTTCCGTCTTCTTGTACCTCTTTTCACATCTAGCCCCTCTGCACTGCTTATTTAGCTTGTTTAAGGCAATGAGGAGATATCAAGAGAGATTTTCTTCTGCTGCTTCAATTTGAATCCTGTAAGCGCGTGCCTTGTCCAGTAGAAAAGAAACAATGGCGGACGCTTTATGTGTGCGTACACTAATAAGGCCAGTAATGAGAGGGCGCCGCCAAGTTACGTGTGCTTTCTCCAATCGCCCGGCTATTACACTTGCCGTGTTCCATCTCGAGTTATCTACCTTACAGCACATCACATAGTTAATTAAGCCTGATGACACCCAAACACTTGTCAAATCACTACATGGTCTCAGTCCAGGAGATCCTTGCCGTTTGTTTTTTTTTGTTTGTTTTTTCCCACCGGCGAGCCTGTTTTATATGTCAGTCAACTGCTTTCCGATTCTCTAAAGAAAAAGAAAAAAAACTTACCTTCCGCCAGCCCCCGCTTTCAAAAGAGCAGCACTGATTACATCCCAGCGCTGCAGTCTACGATATTGCCTGCGCGCTGACTTCTATATTGCCTGCAAACAGCTGTAATTCGAGTCCCTAACGATGACAGTTCGTAAAAAGAACAGGTTTTTACGTAAGTAGCTGTAGTGCTGCAGGGCAACTTGTCCAGCTTCTGCAATGCATCCTGCCCACGCCCTCCATTCCCGCTTCCTCGCAAACACATTTAATTTGCGACCGGCTACAAGCGAAGGGGTTTCAAGAACGGCACAGTCGGCTGTGTACAGCGGCGACAAAACGCCACAGGTGGTCGCCTCTCTCCTCCTAAGTTCCTCTAGCAGGACCCCGCAAACGGACAGCTTATTGCCACCGCTATTAGAGTTAAGTCCGGCGCTTACAAGGAGTGTAATCCGCTCAACGAAAGATCGATATTCGAAGCGCTAAAAAAAAAATGAGCAAAAGTGACACAGTCCCCTAACGCCGGCCGGACCACTTCTGGAGCGAAAAAGCACCCTCAGGCCATCGCCACCATCTTTTTTTCCTTCTCTCTGGTTGGTGTTTTTTTTTTTTTTTTCAGCGCAGAGCACCCGGCGTGTGGCGGCTGCCGGCCGCTAGGTTGCGCTCCGCGTGATGAGTTGCAGGCCACTCCCGAGCACGTGGGTTGCGGCATCCCAGGTAGCCAGCCTGCCTTGCCATAGCGGCGGCATGCCAGAAGCGTGGGCTTGGCCGTAATTGCCGGTTGTCGCTGCGCCAGCGTCGCGCACTTGTCGATGAGAGCGAGCGCCCTTGCGTTGGCGACGACGCTGCCCGTTCACTCGCTCGCTGGCTCTGCAGGGGAGACGTTTCGGCAAGCGGACGAAATGAATCGAGAGAGCCGCTTTGATTGCTTCATCGCTCGCGGTGATAAATGACAAAGCCCCTGCTTCTGGCCACCGCTGACGGCGATGTCATCAATCGTCCCTCGCATGTCGGAAGCAGTATGTACAGAAGCCAGCATATATGCCACAGCGAGTGTCAACGCTGGGAACGTCGCTTAATGAGCCAAGTTCAACGGCTCGCTCATTAAAACAGCTCGCATGTGCGCTGATATCTTGCTACTCGTTGGTAAGAGACCAGTGGCCGCCGCATTTTCGGTGCGTTCGTGTATAATATCGAGGCTTCTGTGGCTCCAATGTCAAGTCGGCAAGAAAACATGTCGATAGATGCAGTAGGGTGCGTTGTAATGAAAGGGGAAGGCCGCGGCAGTTATTACGTTGGAGCCATTCTTTAGCCACAGCCGGTGGATCTGCCAGCCGAGAACCTTCAAGACCATGAGTTTGTCAACCTAACAATGCGATATTGATTTTTCTAACAGTGCGGCCGGCTTTTTCCTGATTCTTTTTTAAACGCCACTCATTTTACGGCATTTTGCCGCGTTCAGTACAGATACTGTGCGTTGTAACAGGTTTAATTTGGTTTACGGGGTTTAACGTCCCAAAGTGACTTAGGCTATGAGGGACGCCGTAGTGGAAGGCTCCAGTAATTTCGACCACCTGGGGTTCATTATCGTGAACCAATGTCGCACAGTACGCGGACCTCTAGCATTTCGGCTCCATCGAAATTCGACCTCCGCGACCGGGATCGAACCCGCGTCCTTCGGGTCAGCAGTCAAGCACCATAGCCATTGAGCCACCGCGGCTGCTCTGCGTTGTAATGCGTAGCACGCGTTTTTCAAATGTATGTGAGATGTACAGTCGGCAGCATACGTTTATGGGATGTGGGTGGATGGAAATAAGAAATTATTTATACGCATCAAAGTGACTTAATCTCCTCATGTGCCAGCGGGTATGAGGGTAAGTAACTGCTTCATTAGATGGTACTGATTTCATGCTAATGGGTCGTGAAGCAGGGCTACGTAACATTTTTTCCTCGACCACATGCATCCCTTAAACTTTTGCTGTCAACTGTACACTGTTCGTGTGAAAAGATTCAGAGAGGGTGGGCAGTTTTCCGAGTCACTTACAGATTACAGGAAGCCATACCAGACCCGTGGACCGACCAGCAGTTTTGTAACAAGAGGTCGAATATATCTGTTGCGGGTTATTTTACACAACAGCGGTCGTTGATAAGGCCAGTGGGAATCACTCCTTATCGTTGTTTCCACGACACATATCCCCTTCTGCCTTTCTTCCAGTTTCGACATGTGACAAGTAAAGTAAATAGCATGCCACTACTGACGATTTGGGGATAACCCGTATTTCGGTACCAGCGTTATTTTGCGAAAAATGAGTGTAATGAGTGACACAGGTTCCCGACACCATACGCTGTCTGCCAACGAATTCAGAAAGTGAATACGGTGGCGAAACTGTTAATTCGTAATGCACAATGACAACAAACAATTATGCAATAAAGCGTTTCCAAAAGCAAGGCAGTCTTTCGACAAAAAAAAAAAGAGCGTGCAATCAACCGAACGCTTAACGGAAAGAAACACACAGACACTTTTTTTTTTTTTCACGGGTAGACGACGTTTTTATCTCTCGAACCTTGATTTTACATGCAATATACATCGGTATGTACAGAGTTCTGCAATGAAACCTACATCCGGGTCATCTTTAAATAGAGGTACTCAATATATTAAAAACTTCCATCTTTCATATCGGGGAGTGACACAACTCACTCCCACGCTAAGAACACAAACAAAACCCCCTAAAATGGCTTCTTTCTCGTAGCGAAAAGAGAGATAGAAATAGAAAACAGAATAGGAAAAAGTCGAACCCAGCTCGGCGGGTGGGCTCCACAAACAGCCCCCCTCCAACCCCCCACCCCCTAAAAAAAAAGTAATGTAAAACAACCGCACACGCACACAGACACACAGATCATTTTCAAGGAACAACGGAGTCTGCACCGTGCTAAAAAAAAAAAACACTGCAATGTTTTCGTGCACCCCCAAATCCCCCGAAAGATCTGAAATAGTCAGAACGGTTCTGATCTGCCAAGTATACAGTGAGCATGCCATTCTAGGTTTACTCTTATGAAATTCCGGCGAATTACACATCAAAACTGCATTCGCACGCTATTTCGAAGACAGATGGTAAAGCAGTGTATTTTTAACGGCACAGGATCAAATGTTTCTGAGCGCATCAATGTTGCCTGTTATGAGGCGGGGTTGACATTTCATTCGCGCCCATTATTGCCAGCTCGTCTGTATTTCATGGAAGCAGTATCTCTCGCACTCCACCTCCACTCATTTTTTTTTGATCAAATAGGGTTTCAGGAGTCCTAATTGGGCGTTCTTTTCGCACAGAAATAAACCAACGTAAATTTTGAACGAAACAAAAATTAGTACAAATAAAGTATTTTTGCGCACATTTTGCTCACTTTCCTGTTGTAACTCGGGAAAACAGAATTTCAGTAAGATGAGAGAGTTGAAAGTGAAATTAGGGGTGAACACGAGGAGGTCAAGGCATAAATATGCGAATGTATATATATTAGCCGCCAAGCCATTCATCACAACCATGCAAAGTGTGGTCAGAACTTGGAGAACGTCCCCCTCGGCAAATTCCCGTCGCCGTTGAACTCCGCTGTATAGCATTCGTGAGCGTATTAGCTGGCTTAATTTAGGTCCACCTTTTGCGCGATTTCTTATCGAATGTACTTAACAACACAATTTAAAACGAAGAACATAAACGTCTTTATTGTCTGACCCCCACACTCAAAAGGTACGCATGTAGAATGTTCTAGATTTTATGAAAAATAAGGAGAATAACTTTTAGCTCACCACACACATGTAAAAAAGTAGCACACGTTTGCTCTCGTAAAACAATTCACATATGTCACTTCAGCATCGGTTATGACTAGAATGAGATCACCAAACGCGAACAAGAACAACCAAAAAAAGACAAAAATAAAAAAGGAGAGACTGCTGCGAAGACATACAATTGTGATGGAATCAGGACGGGTGAAAGGCAAACCTCACACGCACACACGATTTGCAATGGTACGCTTGTGGTCAGCCGAACAGTATTTTTTTTTCTTACTGAATAGTTTGCTGAACACCGGGCTAGACGCAGTAATGAACAGGTCGCGCTGATGAAGCGATTCTCAAATCCCCTCCTCGGATGGTCACCATCTTTCCGGCGCGAAGCTCGAACCGGAACTCGCCGTCACGTTCGCCGAAACACAGCGCGAGAAAGATGCACACATCACACGCAAACTAAATGTGCGGCGACGACGACATGACGGCTTTCTCTCTCGTTTCTCGGGATTTCAACCGCATGCAGTGAAAAGGTGGTGAACACACGCACGCACACATTACGCGAGACACAGTATAGAGGAAACCCCTTGACTTGCAGAACGCAGATATAAAAACCGAAAAGCATAAAACGTAAAAAAAGAAAACAGACGGTAAGGAAGAAAAGAAAAAACGCACAAAGAAAACCGACGAGCAAAGGACGAGATTTTTTTTTTTCTCACCTCCTCTTCTCTGTGGAATGAATAGGGAGACCGTTATTACATGCCACTTATTTGTGGCAGCGCGTTCGGTCTGACGAAAGATTTCGCGATCACAGCGTGATGATGCCTTCCATCACTCCCATACCTTGAACAACGTGCGCGAAGCGTATTCGTATCATTATTAATAATATTATTATCATTATTATTACCATCGTTATTAATTCCTCGTCTTCGAGACTCGTTCCGCGCGCACGCATACAGGGGGAAATCAAGTTATACAACTCTCCTCAGTCCTCATGACTGACGACCAAACTTCCTGTATACGTTATTATTCCGTCCTTCCACCCTGCCAAGAGTCACGACAGTCCCGGGCGCAGACATCTACATCGCCGTCTCGTCGCCCGATGTCGCACTGTCCCCGCGTGTCACCCCCCCCCCCCCCCCCCCCCCCCCCCCCCTCCCCAATGGACTTCCGCACACACCCGCGCGCACGCACACGGACAAGCGCGACATCGACGCAAGAGAAACGGGCGAAGAGTTGACGCACTTTGACAAGGCCGGCGGCGGATACAAGGAAGATTGTGGAATTATGTCTGTCCATCCGTCCATCTCCCCTCCTCTCTCGCTCTCCCTTTCTCTCTTTTGCACGCGAGATCCCTTTGGGTATATACTGTTCAGGGCGAGAGAGAGAGAAGGGAGGTATAGCGAGCTTTGCTAACTCCGAGATCGGGTTGAATAAATTATTGGGGCGCCTCTGCGCAGTGCACACACAACAGAGGCCGAACGAGCGGCACGCAGCCGTCCCAATCGTCGTGCGTCGAACCCGCGCCTGATCTGCGAGGGAAACAAAAGAAGAAACAGGGCACCGTGCTGCTGCGCACAGCATCAGCAACGATGGTAGTCGATGAGGCGTATATGCTGAGCGGGAAGAGGGTACGGCGCAGTGGGAAATCGACCAGGGGGCCCAGCTGCAGTGCGGGTCTCCCCAACGGTGCACGGAGAACGCACAGTACATGTTTGACAACGACTATGCGGCGACGAATGCGCCGGAAATGCGAAACCGAGCTATCTCCCGGTGAACAACAGTTGTCACTCGAGAGAGAGAGAGAGTCCGCTGCGCGGGCGAGGTCCGGCGACACGTTCCTTGTCTTTCAGGTGCGACGACGCGCTGTCGGGGGGCTCCTGGCGTCGTCGTCGTCAGGCTGGTCCAGAATCGAGTCCATCACGGGACCCTCAAGCGCACACAGCGACAGCGAGATGTGTGTGTGTGTGACAGGGACACGGCGCGAAACGGGAGCACTTGGATCAGGGAGCGTCAGTGTGTGGTCACACGACAAACGGCAGGCTGCAGGCTACCCGGGGTGAAGGCCCGGGATGGAGGGGAGGGCGGGTGACGACGTGTCGCGGGAAGGCCGACGGCGGCCACTGTAATGTCCTGCTGCAGTCTGTCCTCGCCACCGCCGTTGACGCCTCGACTTGACGCTAGCGGCGTCTCTGCCACCCCAACAATGTCCTGGCGCTACTCCTGACTTGTGGTTGTGTGGCTGCAGTTGTGGAGTGTGTGTGTGACTGGGTATGCAGAGAGGAGAGCGCCGATGGCGACTGCGGCGCTTGCCGGAAGGTCTAACAGTACGCGCACACCCACAACACGTAGGCAACATGGCCCCCGGAGGAGAGTCCCTTGAGCACAAAGATGTCTTTCTGGGGGGGTCACGTGGATGTGAGCAGGCGCCCTCGAAAAGCGGCGTTTGCAGGAGCACGCTCACTTGCTGGACGCCGGCGAGTGAGCGGCGGACGACGTCATGGGGGGCGTCGCGGACGGGGTCGCCCCCGATGCGGGAGGCGTGCTCGCGGCCACGGGAGTCCCCGGGGCCGGGGGCGGCACGGAGCCCGCGGAGGCGGCGGCGGGACCGCCGCCGTTGGCCGCCGGCGCAGCTGCGGACGAGGCCGGCGAAGCCGAGAACGTGGAGCGCCGGTCGTTCTCCTCGCCGTGGCAGTGGATGCAGTGCATGCACACGGTGCACCGGCCGGTCATCTTGGCCAGCGTGGTGCGCAGCTTGAGCGCGGGCCCCAGCCGCATGCCCATGTACACGGTCAGGTGGTCCTCGGTCAGCAGCGGAAGACTCGTGCCGTCGATCGACTGCTCCCGGAATTTCTGCGAGGGCACAAAAAGAAAAGCAACACGGTGGCGTTGAGTGCACTGTTTACTATACTTTTTTTTGTTTTTACGCGAGATGACGTTACTCCTGCACCAGGACTGTTTTCAGACAGTGAGTTCCGTTACTCTGCCATCTTCCTAAGTGACTCATAGCGAAATATTCACACACTCAAAAAAGATGCATTGAATTCAGACTGTCCTCTTCAAGGAAGACAACGCATTTATTATAGTGTGGTAAACTATACATCTTACGGCAGTCGTTCGGTGATCCTCAAAGAAGTCGGAAAAGAAAAGGGTAAAAGAAAAATAAGTGCTACCTATAGGCACCAATGACGATACATAAAGACAGCACAGAGATATGAACTGCGTCGCTGCATGAAGGTATTTGTTGTACATCCCCTTGTAAGATATCACAGGCTCTGCGGAAGCCGACGGATGGATAGCGTTTGTATCACTTATCGCATGACACATACAGACCGTATACCCGTATCACACATGCAGGTTGTACATATTACCGGAGAAAAACAGCTCAATCTACCAGCTTTTGAAACGCACGTGTTAAACAAAGCCCCAACCGCGCTCCTGACAGTCTTCTCGAAAGCTGGGATAGTTAGCTGCACATTCTTTAGGTATCCAGTAGCAACTTGCAAGCGCTTTTTTTTTCTTACTGCCGTTTGTCAGTGGAAATTTGCAGCTCACATCTAAGCCAAAAACGGGTAAAGCGGGAATAACTACAGCACTTAATGCTCGCGACGAACTCTATACGTTCGATCCTGCAGAGACTAACTGCTCCTGACTACTGCTTTGTAGTTGATCTTTAAGGTAATAATACTGGTTCCTTTCTTAGGGACTAATGTTCGCGGCAGTGCAGTGAGTACCGAAATGGCAAAACCCTTCTTCCCATTTCTGGTCCCTTACAGTGCAGCCACGACGGAGACGTTCACTCCCTCGGTCCACGTCAAAACTCGGCACACAGCCAGCGGCTTCGGTCCGTGCATTGTTCCGTACTGGCGGCTCGTTCTCCTCGGCTCGTTCTTCACCGCCCTTAGTCCCTCCAACGCAAGCAGCTCTCGTCATGTCAAGACGTCCGATGCAACGCCGCCTCTGCGCGCTCCCACGCGACTCAACGCAAAACAGCGAGCGACAGCCGTCGTGACGCGCTATTTGTGAAAGGAAGTGTTCGATGCACGGAAGCGTGACTCGGCCCCGCGCGCGCGCGCTTGTTTCGATCACCCGTGCCGAACCGAACTGAGGGGCGCGATCGATACACGGAGGGGGCGTAACAACGAACTCACGCGGCTCCTCACTCTCGCCGATGATTGCCACAGCCCAGCAGCAACGCCGTATACGCGGGACAACGAAATGCCAGCGGGCAACGTCAAACGCGAAAGGCCGGCGTCGAAAATGCCTCGCCTGCGAACGGACAAAGGTTCCGGAATTATTATTGTTGGAATTATTGGCTTTTTGGGAAAAGGAAATGGCGCAGTATCTGTCTCATATCGTTGGACACCTGAACCGCGCCGTAAGGGAAGGGATAAGGGAGGGAGTGAAAGAAGAAAGGAAGAAAGAGGTGCCGTAGTGGAGGGCTCCGGATTAATTTCGACCACCCGGGGATCTTTAATGTGCACTGACATCGCACAGCACACGGGCGCCTTGCGCGCTTCTCGGCCTTTTGGCTAAGATCAAAGGTTCGGGACTGCGAGCTCCGATTATACGACGCGTGCAAATGCGGGACGCGCGTGCAGATGGCGCCACATGTGCCGTGATCGGACGCGTCTCTTGAAAAAGTCTCGGTTATCGGCAGCGATCAGATTGCGGGCTTGCGGTTCATACTCTCACCTGCTTCGTAGTATCTAAACATAACATAACCTACTTTCATTGCATTGTCGATACATTAACATTAATAACCATGAAACTGATTTATTCGAAGTTGGCAATGGGAATATGCGAACAAGCAGCTAGCGACAAAAAAAAAAAGGTATCGTGAAATCGGCAGGTAGCGGGTATTAATCCCGACTGCAGCGGCTTTAATTCGATTGGGGAGAAATACAAAAGACCCACGTCTGCTCTGCGGAGTCACTGGTAGTTCAAGATCACCAGATGGTCGAAATTAATCGAGCCTAGTACCACAAGCAAATATCGCTGTGCCTTCCCATTCATCAAATGCTCGATCTCGCTCCTCCATTAAACCCAAGTAACGCTTAACAATACACGAAGAGCTGTACAGTCGTGAGCAATATGAAAGGGAACAAAGTTTCAGTCATTTATTGATTGCTACATACTTATGTTTGACAAGCAAAGTTTTTCCTGCTTTCTAACAAGTTTTCCTTTTGGCGTACAATATCTAAATGTTATTCTCAAATTTAGTGGAGAAATAAGCGGAAAATTGACATATCTGTGCAAAAGGTTTGTTCCCTCTCATATTGCTCACGGCTGTACTTGTACACACCTAGCTTCAGCAAGAATGGTATGTTTCGTAAACACTCCCTCGATTTTTTTTTGTTTCCTAATGGCCCTGATCGTATTTCAATCTGTGGTCCACAATGCAGGGATAGTCAGCTTTCCATCCCACTGCGCCGCACGCAACTATCCAAAAAGGAAAAGAAAAAAGAGGTCCAAAACCGCTCCACGTAGCAGTGGTCATTAAATGCAGACACATTCGCGATTACTGCGGCACTTTGTTCTTTAATAGGCAATAGGTGACAATTCCGGTTCTCTCAGGAAAACGTAATGTCACGCGCTATAGCAAGCCGTAATCGCAACAACGCTCTTTTCCGCATCAACATCCGCAGCCGGCTATAACAATCCGCTATTCCCGCTATAACGCAGCCGCGGGCGAGTGGCGATTCGGAATGCCCCAAGATTCGTCAGTTGTCTCCTACAGCCATCTAATAACGATAATAGTAATAATAAAGAAATAGGCGAGCAAGAATCCAGCTGCACGTCTGGATAGAGAAACAATATATAGGGAGAAAGAAAAAAAGCAGGCTGGAGAGGAAGGCAGACAGAGAGAGAGAGCGACAAGATGTTCTCGGCAATCAACAAAAGCTTCGGCCGAGCATGCAGAGGCAACTTCGGTGCACGACAGCCCCGAGAAAAGTCCCGTGTCGCAACAATACCCCTTTTCCTCGCCACACGTGCGACAAGCGGCGGTGGCGCGTCTCCTCTCGATACGCTTCTTCCATTCAAGGCGCGAAGAGCCAGCGAGTGCGCATCACAGCAGGAGGGCAGTCATCACGTCGCTATATAGCGAGCGCGGGAAAAAAGGGGCGATATTATCGGACGCGCCCGGTAGGCGAACAGTTCGCCTCACAGTAGTGTCGCCACCTCCCATCCCGCCTTCCTTGTTTTTTTTTTTTTTGTGCGCTCTCCCAAGAAGCTCGCGTCTTATATCTCCACCTTCACAGGCGGATCCTTCCGTAGTCTTCTTCGCGGGCAAAAAAGCGGCGTCATCGTCTTCTCGTCTTTGTAGCTGAGGCCTCTAGAATCTCGAGCAAAAAAAAAAAAATACCGGTGGCTAGTGACCCCTGACGACCACGCGCGCGACGGCAAGCCAACCTTCTCCACCTTTTGTCCCGGCTTCGAAGCCGAATCCGCCCTGTGCCAAACAATGACGCCAGATAACAGCGGACGCAGCGTGAATGACACGCGGGTTGCATAGAGCAAACGCACGTTCTTTCTTACTCTTTCTTATTCTTTTTCTCGTTCCTTCTGTCTCTCTCCCGCGAGCATCCATACGAGAACAACGCCGAAACAGGGGAACCAAGAAAGGAGAAAAGGTCTCTGGGATCAGTAGCCGCTAGGGTCTAAAATCGCGCAGATGACGCCCAAATCTGCCTCTCGCGTGTGTGTACCCGAAGAGAGGAGATGGGTCGGAAGTAGAAAAGAAAAGGAGAAGTGGAAGAGGGTGGTTGGAGATCTAAAAATCGTGCCACGTCTTTTCATTGGCCTCTCTGCGCACCTGCTCCCTCCTGTATGCCCGCTTTTTCTTTCGTCTCCTTACTTTCATCGTTCGTTCGCCTTTTCACTCCTGGCGGCGGTTCTTCCCAGCTCCTTCTCTCTCACGCAATCCTTTGACTCGGCGAACAAATGCCGCGCGCCGCTGCTGTCGACGCTGACCGCCCATTCTTTATACCGCCTCGATTACCCGTCTTCTCTCTTCGACGGTTTCTTTTTTTTTTCTTTTTTTTGTTCACTCCCCGTATATTTTCGCATCCGCCAACCTACCTGCTCCGGCGTCTTTCTGAACCGTCACCAGAGGGAGTCGCCTGTACTACATCGGCTTCTGCTAGTTTTTCCCTCGAGGTGCCAGCCTGCCATTCTGGGGAGATCGCAGTTTGTCATGCACAGCCTCTCTCTCTCTAGAGCTCAGTGCTTTCAATTTTCTACATTCATTCTCTCTTTTCTCCTTCTCTTCGTTTCTTTGGATGGTAAGAGGCGCCTGTGAGCTTACGTGCCTCCGTGTCAACGGACACGCCAGCCAGCCAGCCAACCCTAAAAGATTAAGCGCAGCCGCGGTGAAGGGGAATCTCGGCACATGGCAGCTCCTTCTTTTCGCGGTAACGGGGAGAGATCCATTATTCAGTAGCTGGGTTCCACCTTCTCAAAAGAGTGAAAGAAAGCAAGAAAAAGAGATAATAAGGCAGGAGCGAGCTATCGAACGCGAGGCGGCGAAAAATGCGGCATCGCGCGAGTTTGATCCACTTCTGGTATTATGCTTCGGCGTCGGAAAGTGCTGTTCCCGTACTGAGCCCCCTTCCCCTTTACACGGTGCCTCTCGAGTACAAGGGGCAGCGCTGACGTGGAATCCGGGGCGTCGGCAGCGGATTAGCCGATTCATGTTAAAAGGAGAACTAGCCGCTTGCACGCTCGCGCATTGTGAAAGAACCCTAACGGCAAGATGGAGAGCACGGTACGCCGCTCAGCGCCCTTCTTCCTTTGTCCGTTGAGGCTTACGCACTGCCTTTAGCCAGGTGCGTGCGCCAACTATATACGTATCAAGTGTCAACTTTCTAGTGAAATCTTTAGATCCATCTGCAATCAGAGCATTTCTTTCCAATGTCGAATTTCTCCCTGCCTTCCAACCCAGCTCCTTAACCCAATCATCCTGTCATCGAATACTCTTCCTTTCCCAGGATGGTGTCTGAAACGTTACCCGACCGGCCTCGCCGCTGCTGCCCAGCCAACGAAAATGCCGATCATCGAGCAACAACAGCGCCGCGACCTCATTGTGTTCAAAATTCCCGTCCGTTCGCGTTTCAAGCTCGTTACAGCCGACGTGGCTACACTATCGGTTCCGGGTTCTCTATCATCTTCTCGGGACGAAGAAGGCGGGCCGGCACACACACAAGACTTCTCGCTCACGACGCGGGCTTCCACAATCCCCGCCCGCGACGACCGCAAGGTAAATAGAGAGAGGTGCCGCGGCGGCAGCAGCAGCAGCGGAAGCTACTGCTACCGACTACCGAATTCCTCGCGGTAAACGGGAGGACCAGGACAGGGCATTCCTGTCAGGTGCGCGCCGGAGCTCCCCCTCCTTCCTCCAGCTGCCGCCCCTTCGTAACAGTTGAGTCGCGGCATACTCGCCCCCTTGGTTCCCGCTGTGGCAGCGGCTTTAAAATTGCAGCTTGCCAGCTTATTAGCCGGGCGGCCGACGGCGGGAGAACAAACCGCCCGGACCGAGCAGGCTAGGCCGGGGCGGACACACGGGCACAGTAGGCGAGCAGACGGTGGCTGCAGCGAGGTGAAGGGAGGGGGGCGGCCCTTGGCGGGAAGGCTACTGTTGGGGGCCCGTCACGACGCGGGCTCTCTCTCGGGGTGCTGTGCGCGATCCTTGGGAGGAGAGCGAGCCACGCCACCGTCGTGACCCGCCGGTTCGTGACCCGACGGCACGACGGCATCTATCATTCACCTGCACCGGCGGTGGTCAGCGGCTTCGGCTCCCGCGGCCGCTGCTGCTGCAGCCGGGCTCGCGCACGAACGCCCATGAATAAACAGAACAGAAAAAGAACGTTCGAAATAAAAGAAGTGAGCGGGGCTGCAACGCCGCGAGAGAGCGTTCGCGGGCGGCGGCAGATGAAGCCGAAAGCAGAACGGCCCAGGAAGGGGGAGAGGAGAATGGGAGGCAAAGGGCGATTTTGCCATCACGACGGGTGCATAGGGGCCATACCAACCCCCCTTCTCCGCCGCTTCCTCAGTCTGCTAAGCAAACGGGCCGGCGGAGGAGAGAAGGAGAGGGCGCGTCATGCCGCAGTAGCGTCGTACCCGAGCGCACATGCGCGCAGCGAGAAGACGTGAGGAGCGGGGTCAGGGGTCAAAAGTGGCGGCGGCTGCAGTAGCGTTCTTTGTGCGACCAACGGCGACGAGCTCTCAGCGCGATGATGGTGCAGCAGCAGCAGCAGCCTTACGGCGGGAGGAGGAGGCGATGGAAGGGAGGAGGGTAAAGGTCAGGGTCGGGGTCGGCCGGGGAAGAGGAGGGGGAAATCGCGGCGCCGCCGCCACCGTAGCGGGAGCCACGGCAGCAGCAGCAGCACAAGTACGTGCCATCGCGGCGTGCATCTCGCGGTCCGCCGCCGCCGAAGTCCGGTAGTTGTTCTCCCCGGCGGTCGTCCTCTGACCTCACGCCGAGTCCTCTGGCCTTCGGGTGCCCTCTCCCCTTTCTCTCCGCTCTTCTTAATGTGGGAACGCGCTGGGAAGAACGCGAGGCGGCCACGAGAAGAAGACGTGAGAGAAGCCGCCAGAAATGCCCGCCTGCCTGCCTCGTGCGCTCCCGCTGCCTTTGGCAGTCGGCAGCCAAGAAGGCAGGCACACAGGCCGCGCGCTGTGTGCGCTCCAGTGGCTCCGACGATTTTGGTCGTGCTGTGCCGCGTCTCTTTCTCTCTTCTTTTCCTTTGCTTCGTCATCGCTGCTCCGTTTTTAAAGTCAGCTGTCTACGCGTCCGTCTCCTTTATGAACATTTTCCTCTTTTCTTTTCTCTGACGATCACGTCCGCCCTCTCGTTATTGTTCTTCGCTCATCAACTGCGCCACTTCCTTGTTTGCCCCCCCCCCCCCCCCTCCTCCTCTCTCTTATACCGTGCGCTCACACGCGATGGTTCATCGATAAAGAGCGTGCGTGCTCTTATGCACATCTTTTAGTCTCCCAGCAGCCGTGATGCTTTGAGGGGTCGAGGGCATCGGCAGCGGCGAGAGCGTTTTGACGAACGGCCTATCGCGTGCTTGCAGGATTCTTCCGGAAAATCGCGGCGTTTCACTGGTTTGCCTTCCCTTTTTCCGACTCACATTTTTTCCCTGTCTATCACGCATGCGCAGTTTAAGAGAGCTCTCAAGCACGAGATTATGATGCGACCGTTGTACATCTGCGCCGCTTTTGCGTAATCCCGCTCACTGCCCCTTGAGATGTTAAGTGTACGCGGTATCCCGTTCCCTGGCTACGTTTCGTAACGTCCCGCGAAAGGGTAAACGGTGGCTCGAATTTCACGCGACATCAGGGCGCGATTAACTGACGTGGCTTCTCTTACGCAAGTTGTGCTGGTATCCGGTCTGCATCTTTCTCATTGGCTGTCATTACCCACCTTCACCTGTTAACCAATCACGTAATTGCTTTCCCTTTACGTCAATAATGATTTCGCTATGTTTGATCACCGCTGTTCAGCGCTTAACCTTGCATCGCATCTGCATTGCACTGAGAGACGAGACGAATTCGCCTCCACGCGCGAAATTTTCAAAAGCGCTTAGCGCCTTTTTGGTGCAGACTATTGTGTAGATCGGTAAAATTAACGTTAAAATGTCTTTTTAATTTATACTACAGAGGTTAAACAACGTGCTTCGGTTAAAAGTGGTTACAATCGTAAGAGCGTCAATCCACGTTGCTTCTCCCTCACAGGCCTTTCTGAGGGCTCCCTCCTGAGCTTGCTCTCTCCAACAAAGATTATACGGCGACTGATTAGTGCAAGTTTTTTTTTAGGTGTTTGTGCTCTGGCCAGAAATTGACGGTTATTTTACAGCGTGAATAAGGAGAGAACGAAATGCGCACAACGAAGCGCTTCGCTGTGTGTTCTGCGTTGTCTCCTTTATGATGTAATGTAAAACTATGCGGTGCACAACTTGTTTAGCTCTTTCCGCTGAGCTCGCTCACCACGGTGCCTCGTTGCTGTGGGCGCTAGCTAACACTCGTAACCGCAAATCGAGCTATCAAAACGGTCTTTCCACTCCAACCATTCTAAATCAATGACCTTCGGGTCGACAATCCACTAAGCCGCGACAGAAGCGAACGTCGCCGCCTCGGTGATTAGTATACCGTTCACCAACTCGGCATCCGCCTTGCAAATGTTTTCTTTGTCGAGGTTGCCATCTCTTGTGGAAGAGTCTGAGGAAACGACGCCGACTTGTAAACGATGACTTATACTGGCAACTCGCACCTCGTTTGTGGGCAGACTTCTTTCCGGCAAATCGGCACTCGCGTATATATGCGTTGGAAATGAATGCGCCGATAACTGCGCAGGCGTACGCAACTTATCGCTCCTAATAGGCAGCAACGTCTCGCCCGTGCACGGTCCAACATCGCTTTAGGCATCACAGGCCGCCCAAATGAGGCCTCACCGATTCAAGGTGAAAGCACCGACAGGGCAAGCGCATGCAAAGCTCAAAGATGGAGTCGCCTATTGAAGCCGAGAAAAGAAAAACATAACAAGAAAGTGTTTTGCAGTGGGCACCGCAGGCAGAAAAGGAGAAAGGAAACGTAAAGTAGAAAGCGTAAAAAAAATAAAAAACTATAGGCGTACCAAAACGTGCGTTCAGGCGGTAACGGAGAGATTACAGGCAGGATTGTCAAGGCCGCCTTTGCTTTGGCTTTGAAGCGTCGCAAGGGTGACGGCGCGAGCCAGCAAGCAGTTGTTACCGGAGGATCGAGAAATAAACAAATAAAAAGGAGGAAAGCGCGGTCATTTCGCGCCACCGGCCTTGGCGCGTAGCGCGCGCGCGCGACCGGCCGGCGCGAATTGTAAATGGCAATGAATTTTCGGCCGCTGCCGAAGCGGTCAACACTGATTTGAGCCCTTATCTATGCCGCGGACGGTGTCTCTCCTTGCGCTGCGGCGGATAAGAGCGGGGAACGGGTTATGTATGGAGAGGACCGGCACGTCGCACGCCGCGGTATGCGTCCAGACTCCAGATGGGACGACCGAGACGGGATTTCGGTAAATCAAGAAGAATAAGGACCCATTCGGACGTCGGCCAATGTACACGGCGGCGGCACGCATTTTGAGCGAACGCTGTACGCGGGCCAAGTTTGAAACCCTAGAAACTTACAACTGGGGCACTGAGGTCAAAAAGGCGGCATATATATATCGGCTTTTGGCTTGAGTATCTATACAAGAGTGTTAATTCGCGCACGTCTTAACGTGCCGTGCACGACAAGTTGTATTACTGCGCCTGGAGCCCGTGGTTAAAAATTCGGGATTACCATCCGGGAGTGCAGCTGTGTGTATTTTTGAGGAGGTGGTCGACATAGAAGACCCTCCAAGAAATTACCTTATTGCATAGAGAATTTCAAGCGGCTCTTCATTTTTTGCGCTGCTTTCCCTTTCCCCCGATCCTAATATGGACGAATAATGTGCTTTTGCCAATGTGTTACAACGCCCGCAATCGGTTCCCTCCTCGTTCTCAGCTGTGTGCATCGAAACAGTTAACAAGCATGTAGTACTACCGTTACGTTGACGATCTCTCCCGTAGCTCTGCAATGCCTCCGAACAGAATGCCATGGCACAGAGTTCTATCTATCTTCGAGCTTACCTTGAGAGAGTAAGTGGGGAAGGCAGGGGAGGAGGGGTTCGCGCTACTCGACCTAGCGAAAAGCCAACGCCACGCGCGCGCGCATGAATCCAGCTCAGGCCCGATTGGCAGACGGCCCGTCGAGGAACACAGCCTAAAGAGGCAGTGTGAAGAAGCGCTTACCGGATGGAAAACAGTCTGCAAAAGAATGACTAAAACCAAAAAACTTCCCATGCACATTCCTTCTGGATACAGCCGAGGAGGGTAAACTGTGAACTGCAAACTGTAAGCACTACAAATTGTGGAAAGGTATGTAAGGGCTCGTCGCACTAACACTATGCAACGTTTTCTTTTCGAAGCTACCGAATATACATCAGCGGATAAAGAGCCGAGTTCACGAAGCGAAGCTGCATTCGCGTATGAAAGACAACATTGATTATAATACTCCAATACCACAGAGCTTATGGGTTGGCACGATTACGAACGATATATAGTCTACAGTATTATTCCTATAATGCTACATGCTAGCCTATCAATCCCCCCCCAACCGACTTGTCGTGGCGACTGCACAGTGAATTCCTTTTCCGATCAGCTGACACGAACTCTTAGCTCCGGCAACGGCTGTTATTAACAGAGAGAGTGAGTACCTACAGAGCGAGCGAGGAACAAGCCCTTCGCGAGAAGGATAGTACGAATGAGACAAAGAGCGACGGAGAAAGACAGTCGCGCGAAGGAGGAGTCGGCTGGCTCTTGAGAGGGGAGGGAGGCGGGGTGGCGCTCGCCCGGCGTGCCCGGTCGCGATTGTGCGCGCGCGAGAGCCTTCCGAGTCGATCGGCGGCGGCCGAATTGCTCAAGAGGGCGGAAAAATCAGTGGGCAAACGGAGCGCCGCCGCCGCCGCCGCGTGGGAAAAGTTTGACCCGCTTTTTGTAAACAACCGGCGGCGGACAATCGAGACAATTAGGCGATCTGCCTCCGGGTCGATCTGCTCTCCTTTCGGCCGCCGAGCCCGGAAGGAAAGGCTGACGACGCCACCGCCCCGAGCGGCTCCTGATCCTCCTTCCCCCTCTCTCCCCCTCTCTGTATGCACGCACGTGTTCGTGCATGCGAGAGTGTGCTAAGCATTCACGTATGCATGTAATGGTGGCGCGCCCCATGCGACTTCGCGGAAGAGAGTTGGCGGCAGCGATGACAAGTGCGCGCGTGTTTTTTATATTCGGAGGCGTCCTCACCGCACGGAAGGCCTGGGGTTAGGCAGGAATGCAATGGAGCCACGTCTTACAAGCGCTACGAAACGCCTATTGCCTATCGCTCGTGCGGCCGGAACTGCAACCGTACCTTGCGAAACAACCGCGCGGTCTATTTCGATTAGCTACGCTGTAGCCGCGGTTTTTTCCCGCAAAGGTCACGTTAGGTTGCAGTTCGCCGAAGGAGAGAATGGAAATAGGCGTTTCCGTAGCGATTGATGACGTGGCTTTGATCTCCTGCCTTCAAGGCCTTCCGTGGGCGAGGAAATGTCCGTGCGGTTAACTCCCTTTCGATGGGGCGATCGACGATGCGCGCAAGCTAGGAGCGACGACAAACAATCACAGAAATAACAAAATGTGCTGCCTGAAAGGATTACTTTTAGCGGCGCTTTCTGGAGGTGCAATTCCGTTGTCTTGTAGTTTCTAGCTGCCGCGAAATCTACCATTATATCATCATTCTACAGTGCATAGAAAAATGCTTTGCAAAATGACAACACAGCCACACTGCCACTCCGGCACAGAGATCACTTCCTGCGAGAATTCTTTTAGTCTAGTTCATGAGTCGCAGCCTTTATTGGCGGTCAGTACGCAATGATGCAAGAAACTGCCGTATATCTCAGTTTCGGTCATTATAGAAGCACTAGATAACGATTATAATATCGCAGCAAAATGCTAGAACGTACATGGGGAAAAAATGAGAAAGAAGTACGGCTCTTATTTGGCCTGCATTTTGAATATATCGCGACAACGTTTTGCTGCAGGCAACGTCTCGCAACCAAATTCTCGGAACTACAGTAAGGTTCAGCATAAAAGGAAACACTTCATAATTGCTCAACTAACGACTCCTTCTGAGTACGCGCTATAGCCAACCACTGCCTTTGCTGTTGCGTACATTTATGGTCATCTCGTCAAGGAATGAGTCTTGCAGTGCTTTTTCAAGTTAAGAGAATATCAAATAACAAATCACTGTTCTTGGGTACCAGCTAGTTTTGCGTTCCTTTTTTCGGCTGCGCAAACACTGTTCGTCTGGCGGGTTCGGCGCTGCGCAAACATTTGCAGCCGACCACACGCACTGCTCAATGCAGGTAAATCTCGAGCATTTTCATGCGTTGCACGTTATGCACTTGTAAGGTAAGAAAACGAACAAAGAAACAAACAAACTTCCTCTTCGAAGTCAAGTTTGGCCTTGGTAATCCCAAGCTTCCAAGTCTGACGGGCAACCAGAAGAAAAACGAAGGTCACGCAGAAGTATAGGCCTCGTGCTTCCGTCCGTGTCATTGTTTCGGCACGGCTAATTAGGAACGACCTCTGGGGAACGCTAACGGCACTGGAAGTTCCCACGGCGTTCTCTTTTTCTGACTCACCTAATGCGGTCAATTCGCCACCGAGTTGGTGGAAAGGTATATGCGAGAAAGGTCCGTTCAACGTATTTCTCGAGGCGGAAAGCGGAAGAAGAATTTAGTATACAGTATCGTGACTTCAACACCCAGCCCACTAGTAGCTCTGAATCGTAACGCCAAGGAGAGCCTGCGCAAGCCTGCACGAAAAAGAGGCTGTGCCTAGCATTTCTTCTCCGTGTAACAGTGCACGATTATTTCCTCGAGCAAGAAACATGTGTTTGTGTCGACTGCTCGTACACATCTTGCCGACACGAGACGAAAGGAAAAGTGAACCGTGTTCTGCGCACAATTCAAAAGTAATGTCGCTCACTCCTGTTTCTATAGGACTGAAGACCCCGTTTCTGTAACCTACTGCCAAACTATGCGCGCAGCACACAGGTACACAAAATAATAACCATGCCATTGTCAATGCAAAACGACAGAAATGTATCACTAGTCACTGTTGTCAGCCGACCGGTTTGCTATACTCCATGGAGGTTTTCATTGGTGAAGTTGTTCATTTAGCTGCTTCGGTTCGCAGCTTTTTTAAAAATATATTTCAAAGTTAAAAGCGGAGCCTTTGCGGCCACGCTACAAGTCTCATCTGAGAAACGGGTTAAGACAAGAGCTTAAGATGATATTTGTATCGAGCCTATGCATCATATGTTTTCTTGCCTTATTCATGATTACAAGTATTCCTGAAAGTGTGTAAGGCCCACAGGCGGTGCAATTAATGGACCTCATTGGAAAGATACTTTTTTTCCTGAGCTGGACTGAACTGAAATAATGATGATGGGGAGGAGGATGACGATGCTGATTATTACAAATGACATTTCGCCACCAGGCGCGGCCACCTTAACATCACCCTGTTGGCATTTATAGCTTGTCATCGCAGCACCACCAGCCACAGATTCTGCTAATTTGCAAACGGCTACGGGGACACTGGCGTCTATTAGCTGCGACGAGCAGCGCATAGCTTCCTCAAGGGCGCACGGTTTTGGTCCGACCAAGTATAGATACCCGCGCGTCATGCCACGAACAGCAGCAGCAGCAGCAGCAGCAACCACAACAACAAAACCTGTCAGACACAAGACGGCATCCTGATTCCATTGTCCGGCTCGGCGCAAGCCCGAGAGCGCACGGGTGGAGCACACAGCGGCAAGATTGCAAAGGAACACGAACAAACCCGCGTTCCCGGCGCCGAGAGACACGTCTTGTGCCTCGCGGGCGAACGAACCAGCGAACAGGGTTAGCGGGTTACGCATCATCGCAACGAGCGGCAATGTTTCCACAAACACCAGACCCGGGGATAATGCGCGCGCCGCCCGCCGCACGGTAAATAAATGGACGAGGCACCGTATATTCGCGGCAGCAGTCGCAGCCACGTCACCTTCATCCTAAGAAGAGAAGAAGCTCCCCGCAATAGGACGCGTAGCAGACGCAAAAACAAAGTGCGAAGGAGCCCAGAGCGCAACGGCCTGAGGAGACAGAGGACGCAGGGAGGTGTGTGTGTGTATAGCGGGCCCTCTCCTCCGCGTTCTCCTCCTCCCTCCCACACCTCCCGGAGCGGCAACGGCGGCGTGGGTGGTGCCATTCGGACGTCAAATAATGCAGTTGGTCGGAGGAAACGAGACTTCCCGCGGTGAGGAGCTAGGGCGCACCGAAGATGACGAGTGAGCGAAGAGCGGAGGGCCAGAGCGAACACAAAGGGGGAGAAAAAAGAAAGAAATATGCTGCGCGGACGGTGGCTGGCCTCGCAAAGGTCACACGACGAGGCGTTGCTGGAGGCAAACTGAGAGAAACGTACCAGAAACGCCGCGCCACGCGAGGAATAGAGGAAAGAACGAGGCTGAACGTATACAAATGCGCAAACGTTGGCCTTTCGAGGTAAACAATAAGGAGGCTGCGCGACAATGACAGAAAAACGAAACAAAGGGGGGAAAAAAAGAAAGAAAGATGCGTTCGTGAGAGAAGAGGATAGAAAGAGAGGAGGAGGAACGTCCCGGTTGCGTACGCGTAGTGCGCACAGGTGCGCGGCGCAGCGTAGCGACGCGCAGTGTCCGCTGCAAGCGACACAACAAACAAAGCCCGGCCAGGCACAGGGTGGTGGATGTTTTGTGCTAGCCTGGCGGTGCGCGCGAGAAAGGGCGGAGGCCGCGCTTTTGGGACACAAAGCAAGGGCACTGCTTTTGCGCACGCAGAAAATATACCGGCGGCCGGAGAGGAAAAGCGCACAGAATACGCAGGAAAGGCAGCCACACACACGTAACTCCGGGAGGGAAGAGAAGAGAGATGACAATAGAACGCGGCAGCGCGTGGCATTGAGGTTCAAACAGAGGGCAGGGAGCAAGGTGAAAAGAAAAATAAAACGTTATTTTTCATGCATTTCACAATGAACGGACCTCCCTACGTTTCAGTCTCGCCTTTATCTATTCTTGTTTTGTTTGTTTTTTAACCTCTCGAACAGTGAAAGAACTCGTGTGACCTTTCTGTGAGACTTGAAACGCGCTATAAGGGACTGCACGCAACGGCAAGGGCATGCGCAGCGCATTTTGCTTCGACGGACTGCGCGAACGCCACGCCCCCTAACCGTGCTGAAAAAAGCTGTATGATGCAATAACCTCATACAGGCCTCATCATCCAAATATCATACAATTTTTGTGATATTGTATGACATCTGTGTGACAATTGTATGATTTCGCAAAAGTGAATGACATTCGTATGATAATTGTATGATATTTGTATGACAAACTGCGTGAGGTTATTGAATCATGCAACTGTTTTTCAGTCGGGGAAGCGATGTCCCTCTAAGTGCACTACACACTCGCGCCAAGCCATAACGCCTGATACAGATATGGCAAGGCTCTACACATCATTTTTCTACAGCGAACACTATGAGTAGTCAAGTATGCTGCTTCCTGTTAGAATGTGTTGGAGCCCACGTGATTGCCACACGCGGAGAACATGTCAGCGTTACTGTTTCACGTGCAATATGCGTTCGCGTGAGTGAGTAAGCCAGCTAGGAAACCAGTGAGCGGTGTTAGTGAATGATGTACTCCCAGAAATTTTTCCCCGTATTTGTTTGGAACTCTAAGCCACAGGCAGAATGTCAGCGATGAGCAGTCCTCCACTTCCAATTCAGTGAGCGATAAAACAGGGCAAGGAGCGCGATCAGTATTCCATCCGAACCCGGCATACAAAAGCAGCACCTCGAAACACATTCGCATTCCGCCGATCCTAAATCGAAAACTTTATAAGGAACATTTATTACCGGCCAAGGTTTACCGAGAACACAACCCGCACACCACGCGCGAGTGTTGTGTGTCTTGGCTGAAGTCACTTTCACCTTGATAATAAAAGAATAAATGAAAGGTAAAAACATCGCGTGCGTGCATTCTTTACGCTGCTGTTGTCGTCGCCAGACTCGAAGGCGACGAACAAAAGGAATAAAAACAAAAAGAACGGAACTCTTCCGACGCTGTTTCATTGTTTCGCACACAAGGCGGTTAGGGCGGTGCTCGTTAAGGGGGACACATGTATACAGACAATCACAGCCACCCAAGGTCGAGGACGTGCCGCAGGTCGGGGGCACGCGATGGCCCCGGAGCCAACAATGTTTGGTGCATGCGCGGTTGACATGGGTAGGGCATTTTGGCGACACACGGGGCCACTTAAATCAGTTTTAACCGACCATCCGAGGGCTGAACAGTAGTAGCCCGTCGAGACAGCAGCACGTGCATTCGAGAGAGACCACATCTCCCCGAAGACAACTCACCAAATCTCCCTTCGCGCCTGCCATCTTGCATGTATACGGCTTTCTGTAACTAGAACGCTAGCGAGGTAAAGTTGCTGCGAGTGCGATGCTCTCCGACGTTATAGCTGGCGTTCGAGCTAGTAATCAGGTAGGAAATCAATGCCAACTGATTAATTCCCACGCATCGAAGCTACGCAACGATCATGGGGCGCGCCCAGATAAGCCACGACCTCCACGGGATCTCAAGGTCTGCTACGTATATATTCACGAGTTTTTCTATTTCGCGTCCTTCGAAACGTTGCAGCCGGGGTCGAACACGCGACCTCGGCGCGCTCAGCTACACGGCTAAGCCAGAGAAACGCACGGTATACTCAAGTACCGCAGTACAGTGAGGCCTGCTTTGCTGAGAAGTTCAGCGCAAGGCAACGGGGCGAGCAATGCATATATACCTCCAAAAAAAAAGCAGTGGATTGCCGATACAGTGAGCTCTAACGACGACTTCTCAAAACGCATATAATACATAGCGTGGGCGGTAGCTGTGTACACATATATAGTATTACTCACACTGACGCTCGTCCACACATTCGTGCACGTAGTGCTGAGGAGTCAACAGCCGGTCATAATCTTTAAAAGGCAGAACCCAGCGATCGGCCGAGCCGTTCTCTTCTTTACACACAGTTCACTCAACCTTTGACTCTCATTTCTGCATGCCGAGAGACGATCAGTCAATGATACAGCTCTTCGAACTCGCGGCATTTGTGTTCGCTAGCTCCGTGCGTACAAAAGGCGCTCAGCGCTCCTGCAAATCGCATCGGCCGACCCTGCCTGTCAGTGAGTGCGGCGCCGGCGAAATAAACACGTAAGCAAAAATAAAAATAAAAGCGAAGCGCAAGTTGGCGAGACGAGAGCGAGCACGCATGCGCACATTCTCGACCACTTCGCAATTCCGCTCCTTCGTGATCACTGTAATCCCTAACCGAATAGCCGCCTACTCCGGGATTTACGAAAAAGCGTTATGCACCCCTTCATTACGGCGTTATTCGACTCCTCGTGAGCACTTCGCATAGCTGCCGCAAAGGGCAGGGGGGGGGGGGGGGGGGGGGTTACAGAATACGCTCGCGCGCGAGCCTCGGCTGTAAGCATTCAAATATTCTCACGCGGCACACGGGAGGCAGCGGAGGCATTTGTTCAGGCAGGGTGCTCCCGGGACAAAACGCGTTGTACTACGACGCTCACTCGATCCACGACGCTGATAGAGGCGAAGGGGCGCCCGGTGAGAAATGAACACGGGCCGCGAATCGCGTTGCATGCTCCAACTTCTATCATATACCTTTTCTTTATTTCATTCTTCCCTTTCTTTCTTGCCCCGTTCTCTCTTTCCTTGGTTTTCCTGAACCGAAAGCGTGACAGCAGATGCTCAGACACGTGTGAGAAGCCGGCGGCGGGATTCGGAAATCGACCATGACAAACTGCGACGGGTCCCGTTGTCGGTATTTGTTCGTGGCGTTTTGTTTTTCTCTCGCGCAAGGGGCTACGCGAACGGAGGGAATGCGTTTGAAGAACAAAAATTAATGGAACGAAGCCCTGGAGGTGACCGAGGAGAAAAAAAAAAAAAACAGACGAGCGCACAAATGCGGCGAATGAGCTTATAAATAAAAATAAGGGCAACCGGATCAGTGTCTGAAAGCAGGATATTATCATCTCTCGGGGGTCTGTGCGGATATACGGAGGGTTCGCGACACCCGTAATTACCCACACAAGAGGGGCGCTCCCCGCAGTGTCAGCCGTTTCGATAGCACGTTGTAAAGGCGGATTTCCTATAGCGGCAGGACGTGTGGAGAGGGTGACCGAAATTGCGCGCAGATCCGCGTACAAAGGTCGTACGTCAGCGACACGCATTGCACTGCGCCTTCAGTCAGGAAACTCTCGCGAGGAATTATTCGTTCTATTGCGTGAAAAGAAAGACAAAAAAAACTGCAGTTAGACACGCGAATTGCGTTGGGTTCGACTGCTGTACGAATGCGTTCGCAAGGATTGCCCGCACAAGCCGTTGTATTCTATCGAGGGTATCTTCTTTCTCTTTTTCTCCTTCCAAGGTCAGCATGGGTGACTTGAACAACCTGTACTCGTACTCCTATCTACGTGGCCATGCATTCAGCGCAGGCTTGTGAAGACATTGCTGATCTTCACAGTTATCGATGTGAGCTTGGACCATGGACTGTTATCCCGAGATGAGCTCTGCTCCGCGAACCCAAAGGTATCGCCGCAAAGTGTGGACGTAAATTGGGTCCACTAAAATGTGACACGCAAGGGCTGGAACAAATTTCATCATTAAAATAAAAAAAGAAAGAAAACCACGCTCGACATCGTCCTTCTCCCGCAGTGCAGTTGACCCAGCAGGTGAGACGCAGTCCGATACATAATAACGCGGCGCCTTGGCTGTAGTCGACCCACGCAAAAATTTCCGCGACGTCTCCTATACTCCCCAGTCTGCTCGTCTGTTTCACTCTCCTCTGTTTCTTTTTTTTCTTTTTTCGGCACATTCTGGTCATTTAGGCGCCGTGCCCCGCGGTGACGACGATCCCGCACTTGGGACGCCCTCCTCGGGGGACGCACGCCCGAAGAAGAAGGGCCATCAACACCGACGCCCGATCACACGACGCCGCTGCTGCCGGCCGACGCAAACGGTCCACGCACCGCCGGTGATGACCACCACTACCAGCAGCGGCAAAGGCGGCAGCAGCAGCTCGTCGCTGCATACACGGGAGAGAGCCAGGCGCCACGCTACTGCGTATACGTGTATACGCACCGAGAAACGGAAAAACCGCTCGCTTCCAGCGGCGAAACCGCTCGCATCGGTCGGTCAAAGTGTTGCCGATACGGAGCGACGATGAGAAGGAAATCTCGCCCGCCAGGTTAATATACGCGAGGAGGTGAAGGGCTCCAAACGTTGCGTGACAAGAGGCCAGGGAGGGGAGCAAGCACCGCAGGCAGCAGCCAAGCATGCATTCACCACTTCATACCATCAATACTCCGCTTCTCTCGACGGCGGGGCGTCGTTATTTTTTTGCTGTTGAGTGCTCATCGCACACACCCGCCGTGCACGTGGGGCGATTGGCCATCGTTAAAGGGGTACGATGCGGACTTGTCGTGCTGTGAGGTCCTCTCGTGGTCGTCGCCACCTGTCGCAGCTGGCCCCCCTTCAAAGAGATGGCGCAGTCCGCAACGCTATATGCCGCTCCGGGCAGCATCGCTTCGAGCTGTCCCCCATCGCACACACGGGTCGTCTCTCGACAGAAGGGCCCCCGAGGGTCACTTTGATGGTGGCTCGAGCGAAAAGAAGCTGCAGCCAACTCGAGTCTCGCAAAGGTCCCCGAAATACGCGCCTGCCTAGGAGGAGGCTCGCGAAGCACCATCAGAGAAGCAGGGGGCCGACAAGCTTGGACAAGCAAGCAAACAGATCGGGCAGTAAAAGGAAAACAATCGGCCCAGAATACACGGAGACTGCTCCTGGTCGCCTATCTCTGCCGTGGATGCTAGTCGCGCGCTGCCCGGTTCACTGATCGGCCGTCCACGAGCAGGCAGAAGCCGAGTGGATCCCAGTGGAGTTTATTAGTCGTAAAGTTGAGCGCCGAGATCGTTGCCAGATCGTGACTAATTTCGAGCGCCCGGGAATGCGATCAAGCGCTGCTCCGGGGGGCATGGCGCACGAATCGGAGGAGACTCCGCTTCTTCTTCTTTTCCTTCGCGTTGCTGCTGCTGCTTGCCCAGTGTCTTTCTTTCTCTCGTGCTTTTTTCTTTCTCGAAGCAGTCGTTCTTGATTTCTTGCGGCCGGGGCTTATCTTCGGGAGTGCTGTTTGTTTCGGGTGCTGGGCAGCCTTGCGCGCGCGAGGTCACCCAGGTTCGTGACTCCGGCACTGGCTGCGGTGCCACCGCCACCCATATAATGCCGAAGCACGAATGACGGCGTGACCTCACGTCGCGCCCTGGCCGCTCGCACGCGCTCGCGGTGGCTATCGCGAGGATTCTGCGAGGCGCTGACTAGTGTGCCGCAACCACTCTGCGCAGTTCCTTCCGAGCGGGCACTACTACGCGCAGGTATATATATATCTCTCTCTCTAGAGGGAGACAGTAAATCTACCGACCGGTCGGTGACCGCGCTGAAGAAACACGGGGACTGCGAGCGGCTTGACCACGCAAGTTGAGCACGCTGCCGTCTCTATAGGGGGGGTCACAACTTTGAGGATCTTCGTTTCAAGAAAAAACGGCAAGACGGGAAGCTCTGCGCACATCACAGTGAGGAAACAGCCTTCGTGCAAAACCCAGCCCAGGGTCTTATGGGGGGCGGTATAAAATAGGCATCGAAGGACCGAATAATTAGCATCAATTTAGTTTTATCTACGTGCATCTCTCACTATGTGTTCCCGATATTAGCACTGAACGAATAGCCAGCTCTGACAACAAATTACTACATCAAATCAAATGATATCTAAATACTAAAAAAAATCAAGTTATCACAACCGCAAGGCTGCAAAGGAAACCAATTACGATTTACTTTGCAGCCTGTTCACATTTGAGTGGCACAACGGAAAATAAGAAAGCGGCCTCATCCATACCAAAACGACTTACAGAAACGTACTTACTCATTAAGCTAGACTAAATTATGAATGTAGGGCACCGCTAAATCACCGGTTGGTCCATAGAGACGACATGACTGGCGTCCGATAGAGAACACGGCAATAAAGCAGCTGATGAAGCCCGAAGCCTGGATGGCAGCGGTATAGTAGTGACCGCTCAAGTAAGAAACACAAACGTTGAACAACGGCTTCAGCGGCCCGTGAAACAGCTCATTACAGTTTTTTTTTTTCTTTTTTCAAGACCGACCAGCCTGACGGGAAAACACGCCCGGTGTGTACTGAGCGCACCAACGCAACTGCACACACACACACACACATGTCTGCAGCAAGGTGTGGTGGCAATCAGACCGGAGGAAGGATGCCCTCCAAGTTCCAGAAACAATAAGTGGCTCGCGTACGCTGGTTTGGGGGCACTGGGCGCACACGAGGAGTGCAAAGAGCGGCCCCCGAACAAAGGGGGGGAAAGGGGCCCAGTGAAGCGAATCGGTGACCGCCGCAGACGCGCATTTGGGATTCCGCGCCCATAGCTGCATTCCCCGTGTGTTTACTCGCGTACGTGTGTCTGTCTATACAGCGGCGCACGGACGACCTTTAGCCGGCCTCGTTAGGCCCTCAAGCGTGGCATCTGCATGGCCAGTTGCGATTTCCTAACATTAACAAACGCCCAGCGTAGGCAGAAGCCGCGTCCTCTTCCTTCTCTTCGTTCTATTCCCCCCTTTCTTCCTTTGTTCTTTCTTTTGCCTTCACTGCGCCCCCGTATAATTGTCCGCAATGCCCAGCCAACTGGTTCAGTGGAGGCCCAGTTGTATTAGCCTCCGCGGAAAGCGCCTGTGACGCGCAGTTGCTCGCATCTTGCCGAGACCTTGCCGCGTTGCTCAGAGGTTATACACGCAGCTAGGACGCATAAAACAAAGAGAAAATAGATTAAAAAAGCTAGTTAGATTAAGATTAAGCGAAAAACAATAGCTTCTAGCGTCGAAAAGCACCAGAGAAGCCAAAAGGCGACGCAAAACAGGAAGACAAATACGTGGCGTCAGTGGGCGAACCAGGGAACAAGAAATCAACAGCAGCCATAAATGCGAAGAGGAAGAGCAAGGCGAAAACGCGCAGCTTATCGCGCACCTGTCGAACGTGGGAATAAAGATACCGGCACTGAGCGGGACAGACCAGGAACCCGAAAATGAGGGAAAAAAAAAAAAGCCGGTGTCCTGCTACCAAGCAATCGTGCGGCCCATCCGACCCTAAAGTGTCGCGTGCGGTGCTTCCCGCATGCCCTCTGCCGACTCGGCTCTATATCGCCCTCTCTCTTTTATTTGCTTGAACAGTATATATAGCGCATATATTCACGGGCAACTTAACCCGGCAGTCTTGCAGGTTTTGACACACACAAAAAAGAAAGAAATGTCAGCACAACAAACTACAATCGCAAAGCCACCGGGAAAAGCCGAAAAGGCAGGTTTTCGCACGACCGTTTTTTTTCTTCGTTTTTTCATGTGTGAACACTTGTCGGAGGCTGGTCTAGCTGCTTTTTGCCATTAATTTCTGCCCGCTATTTTACAGAGCGACCCTACGCCAAACCTTTTCTTTCTTACAAAAAAAAAAGAACTGAAATAAAATAATGGCTGGCGGCAAAATCGGAGATTAAGCAGCGCCGCTGTACAAAGTGCGCGTTCCTGCAGCAGCAGTAGCGGCGGCTCACAGAGGAGGGGGGGGGGGGGGGGGGGGGGGTGAGGCGAAGCCACCGGAAAGACAGGGTCGAGCCCCCGGCATTAACGATCGCGTTCGGCGATAGCCGATCCAAGTGGCTACCACACTTCGCGCGGCATTCCCAGCCCAACGCGGGGTGACGGTCTCCGTCTGCGGAGGGACGTCGTTATCGACGCGAAAGGGTTCAGTCCCGAGCGGCGGCGGCGAAGCAGAGAGGAGTCATTTTCGGATACTGCGTGCAATGTGCCCAGGTATATTTTACGCAACTGAGGAAGCTTTTTTTCTCGTTCTTTCTCAGAGAAACGAGAAGACCCGAGCGGCACGCACCAGCTTTTTTGCTGCAAAGGGCGCATGTGACGGGGAAAGAATAAGGAAATAAACGGAGTGCTCCGCAGGAGAGTATCCCGAGAGAGAGAGAGAAGGCATGCGGGTTATCGAGAGGCTCGATAAGTGCTAAGCAGAATCCACATCCTCTGTGGAGGTGAATAAGCCTCGGATTCCGCGGTGGAGGAACGATATCCTTTGAAACGAAAGGGGCGACGCATGCAGCTAGCGCACGTCGCACAAATCGCGAGCCTTCACGTTCATGTTTGAACCTACCTTACGAGCCTGTTTCTTAATTTTTTCTTTTTTTTTTTTACAGAAGAAAAGCGTCTCTATAAAAGTCTCTCTACTCATTTTTACAGCGATTCAGCCGAGAAACTCGGCACTAAGAAACCAGTCCTCCAAAAGAAAAAAAAATAGGAAGAGAGAAGACTTCCACACTCGCCTCCGCGACTTGACAAAGACGTAAGGACTGCGCCGAACGGAAGACGAGCAACCCCGTGCATACCGTCGAAAGCGCGCGGGTTCAGAAGAGTTCGCCGCTACCGCAATCAAGAAGGGCCGCGACTTCGGAACGAAGGCTTGTTTTTATGAGTCCCGGCCTACGCCTGCGTTCCTTTTTTTCGCCACAGCGGTGCCCCAAGAGTGGCTATCAGCTTAAAAGCCCGTATTACGGGCGACTCACTCAAGCTGCCGGTGAACTGAGTTCGCGTTAAAACGCACGTAGACGCACACACGCACATACACTATCCCGAAAAAGTGCGGTCATCAGGTTCTCGTCGAAGTGTCCGACACGGTGAATCTCTCTTACGTCGATAAGAGAGTACGAAACATTCGATCGGCTACAGCTATCAGTACCGCCCCCCCCCCCCCCCCCCCCCTCTTCCGACGACGTTGGAAGGGCCGACACATAATAGAGGAGGGGGACCCCCGGATAATAGCGCGCGCAGTTTGGATCGGGCATCGAAGGAAATAATAACGCTTCCTACGCACGGGCCTCCTCCGCGGGGTCAAAGGTCGTCCGAGCGCTGGCGCATCAGCTATAAAGCAAGCATCCAAAGGTCCGAAGTAACGCCGACCAAAGGGCGCCGTTCGGCGCGAAAGGCGTCAGCGCGCGAAAACCACTTGCGCGCGAAAAACCGCCGACGCACGCTGCTAGCGTCCCTCGCTCTCTGCGTGCGTGCTGACCTCCTCTCTCTCCGCTCGCTATCGAAACGCCCGAGACGGAAGGGCGCTCCGTATTCGCATACACTACACACGTAGAGTAAACAGCACGCTTCTTATATATACATGCCCCGCTGTCTGGTAAGAGTTGGTTTGGTTTAACCCCGGTTGTTAATAAAGTGAAGGGTATGTGAGGAGGTTGAGGATGGACAGAAGGAGGCGGGGGATTCCAAAGTGCAGGCAGGGAACCTTCCTCCGCTGAGCCTCGCTCGCTCCTCTGGCGACTGGGCGCAGTCGCGACCGGAACTGTTCCCAGCTGCTTTATGCGAAAGTATAGGCACACTTGCGCGCCTATCTCACGTACGCGCTGCCGCTGAGAAAGCTGAGGAGGCCTTCTTCCGTCCACGAAACTAGGAAGAAACCGCAGGGCTGGCGCCGAAGAAAGAAAGAAAACCCGAAGAAAACAAGGGAAAGGATGAAACGAAGAGGAAAAAGGCGAGATTAAAGAGCGCGAACGCAGGTGGCGGAAGTGCTAACGTATAGCAGTTGTGTATGTGTCTGTGAGAGAGCGTATATCAGATTGTTTGCGCACGTGTTTCGCCGCGAGGGTGACAAGAAAGCAGGGCGGGAAGAAGATTCCCGGCACGAGAGGCAAATAAATTCGGCGCGAGCAAGTGCACGGCGGCGCCTCATTGGCGAGATATGCAAAACAGGGCAACGCTATAGCTCGACAGGGGGTGGGGGAAGTGAGACAGAGAGGGCTTAATTCCCTGAGCGCTTCTCGCCGCCTTGGATCGCGGTCGGCGCCGAAGGAAGGTTCCCAGGTGTCTCGGGCAAGCTAGCGTACGCAGGGTCGAAAAGGCAGAGCGTATCGCGTTTCGTCCGCTGAACGGATACGCTCTGGCAAGATGGCGGAGCGGAAGTAAGGAGTTGGATTAAAGTGATGGCACTTTACCGGGTCGAAAACGCGTGTTGGTACCGTAAAAACAGAATACTTACGAGAAACCCAATTCCATGCTGCGAATAGCTTTGCTATTTCAGCAAACGGCAAAAAAAGTTCCAGCGAAAACATCAGCAACACGCAATAAAAGTCACTTGGAATCGAATAACTTCTTTTTGTCTCCCCCTTTCCAGCCTGTTCATCCCTTCCATCGCGGCGCGGTTCAGGCGCCCACCGATCCCCTGAGACAATTAATGAACGTTTTCGGGCTTTATACTCTAACCTAACCTAATGGAAGCCGCGGG
The DNA here is from genome assembly GCF_052857255.1 of Amblyomma americanum. Lineage (NCBI taxonomy): Eukaryota > Metazoa > Arthropoda > Arachnida > Ixodida > Ixodidae > Amblyomma > Amblyomma americanum. The sequence goes on from NC_135498.1 coordinate 77,212,600, forward strand.
GGATCCCAGCGCCATCATCCATCGCTTCCAGCTGTCTCTTCCGACAAACGCAAGCTTTCATACTCGGTAAAGTGAGCGCTCGAACGCGGAAGAAATGCGGAACACTATATTTAAAAGCTGCAAAGGGATTAGGTTTATGAATAAAAAAGAAATCTCGAAGAAATGGTGAGGTTCGAACGTACAGGCTGCTTTAAAAACTACTCCGGACGTTGTGTATCAATAACGCGCATAGTTTTAGAGCAATACATCCCTCTAACGGAACAGAAAAAAAAAATTGTCTCAAACATGCCGCAAATTGGTGAGTCACCGGGGTCGATTAAAAAAAAAAACGGACTTGGCGCAGACGAAAAACAAACATTGACAAAAGCGATTGCGAGTGAGCGCTTCGGTTGGCAGGGCTATAGAAGAGTATAGGGAAAAAAACAAGAACAGAGGGAGGCTTGAAAGCATCCGCGAAGCAAGAAAAAGCCGCGCGTAACTGGGGAGCGCGTGTCTGCTTCCTCTTTTCTCGTTCGTTACAGCCAAAAACAAAAAAAAAAACAAGCGAAGAGAAATCTAGGGAATAACCTCGAAGCAGATGAAGCGTCGTCTCGAGGTACCCGCGTACATGAAGAAGAGCCATACAACAAAGCCAGTTCCTGAAGTTTGAAAGCTACTCATTTAGTGATCGCTCACCGCCTTACGCCGGAGCCGGTTCTTTCTTTCGGTGTATATGTATGAGGCATCTCCTCACTGGTTTCTCGTCTGCGTTTTTTTTTAATATTTATTATCACCTTTGTGGCCTCATCTCTTCTACGACGAAAATGCATCACGACACAAATTCAAAATCGGGGCATTGCTTTTTTTCTGTGCATGTTCACACGCACGAACACACGCGCGCGCACACACACATACCTGCAGCCACCAGCAACAAGCAGAAAAGCGCGTGGGACGCCAGACAAGATAATTAGACGAGCGGGCGTGGTCTGTAACAAAGGATGGAGATAGGAGAAGCGGCTGGTTCGCGTTTGCCGAAGACCCCGGCGCGAATCGGGAGGCCCCCCTAAACCGAAACGAGGATTGACAGCGTTCATCAAGATGTAGCCAAGCGCCGAGTGCACGGTGTAATCTTTGGCGGAATATATAGACACCGCTATGCGTGCACGCGTCTATGCAGGCCGAACGACCCCCCACGCCCGTTGGTGCAGACACTGAGATGGAAGCACAAAATTGTGAAACGAGTGTGAGAAGGGAGGAGCTGGGAGAATGCGTGCATTCGAGAGCATAATCTCGCGAAAAAAAAAAAAAACTACATATTATCGGCCTTCTGTCGTCGATTGAACAAACTTGCTTCCTGGTGTCATCGAGGAGCTCTATAAACCGCCTTACTGAGTTTTTTTTTTTCTTCCACAGGCCAGGACTCACTCTCTCGAGCTTTTAGAACCCCTGTAACGGACTACACCTCATTTTGCTTGCATGAGGGTAAGTGAGGGGCGCAAGAGAGATAGAGAGAGAGAGAGAGAGGGGGGGGGACACCCAAGAACCCTTTCTTCGGAAGCTTCCTGCGAAGTTTTGTTTTCTCAGTTACTTTTTATACCCGCCACTCCTTCCAGACGACCTGGACGCGGAAACATGCCCGAGGCGGGAAAAGAGGCTGCCGTTGATCGAGCGCTCAAGACGGGAGATCGGTCATTAGGTGGATAGATCATCGCACAGAGCGCGGTGTCCGCGATCGCGGCTGCCAGCGCACGTTAGCAGCAGCCCCTCTCCACGCAGGCATCCTGAGAACGCCGCAGAGAAAACGCACCCGTCGCCTCTGCTCGCGTCGTCGTCGATGCGAAGTGAAGGGGGGGAGACGTCATCAGGAAAGAAGATCAGCGGCCACTGAGAGCGCCTGATTAGAGTCGACAGGGTATGACTCGATGCTATTAGGGCTCTCTTAAGTAGGAGACAGGACCACCCTACTCCAGCCGAGCTACTGGGGCACCTTCTGCAGCAGAGGGGAAAGCGGCACCGCGCCCGCAGAATTAGAGCGCACGACGACAGACTCTTGAGCGACCCCAGCGCGAGCGTCGCCCAGCAGAGTGCGAGCCGTAATGAAGGCTTCGGAGCGGGTATACGACGCTACCTTGTTATAATACGACGCTCTGGGTATACGGCGCCGAAGCACGCCTAGCAAACAGTATAATATACGCCGAGTCTGAGGGCATTCGATGACACGTATGTTTTGTGGCATGCGTAATTCTTTTTTTTTTTCCTTACGGTCGGAGGTGGAACCTCGGCAGCGCCGTAGGTGATGGTCAGGAGACGCGGACGAGGCTTCTCTGTGCGGGATGCGTCTACGCGTTTGTCGCCAAAGCAATGTGACGTTATTTTGTTGACGTCGGTGCGCATAAACCAAGTAAACGTCTGCCTAGTATTGCGTCCTGTGTCATGAAATACAGCGCTCACCCGTCGCGCTGTATTTGGGCCTTCGATTGTCCTTCGATGAGTGCCCTCAATATGAACACGTATTATAGACACATAAAGCCAGCCGTGTTGTCTTGTAAATTGTACACCTGCTGTGGCGGTGGCTGAAAGCACCATCTACGAGTGGAAGTTACTATGGCTATGGCAATGGCTCTGAATGTTGCTATGACTGACAGCCGAGTGCGAGTTCTCGATGCCGGTCGCAGTGGTTCAGTTACTATAAATGGCAAATGGAAATGCGCATGCGTGTTGAGATATCGGTGCATGTCAAAGAACCACCGGCGGTCAGAATTAATACGGAATACAGGGATACATTCTTCGGATTATACGGGTACAGCGATTTAACACGGATTAACCGGAAGTGCCGTAGAGTTGTTTTCGCACATAAAAACCCACTAATCGATCTGTTTCTCGCCACGTACTCCCAAACACTTTTCCCCTACTCTGCTTTGTCTTATCCTCGATAAAGTAGGAAGACAAAGAAAATTTCCTCCGGCTTACCTCCCAGCAATTCCGACTAAAGGCATTTTGAACAGCCGCTTCAACGAGCCACTGCGACCACCCCAACAAAATCAACATTACTGCTGGCACCGTCTCTATTCGACGCGCCGTGCCGATAGGTTTCGCAACAAGTGATCACTCCCACCTCGAGCCTTTAGAAAAGGAATCTCGCATCCTCCATCACGGTCGAAGTGGCGAATTTCACGCCAGCGCGAAACAAACGCAACGCCGACCGGAGAAGTTGATAAATTCCCCGCAAGGAGGAGCCAGATCTTTCTTCTCGGCCCCGGAAAATAGCGCTATAAAACCGGGCGGCAAGGACGTCCAGCTAGGTGCCGCCGCCAGCGGTCGCACCGCAGGGTGCTGTGCTCGCATAGCTGCTTAGAGCGCGGGCGAGACAAAGTGCGGAAACCGTATTTATAAAGCAGACCTGTCGCGCGCGTTCACGGTGAAAGGCCTGGCACGGGGTGGCAAACAGTGACAGAAAAGAAAAAGAGAAAGGGGAAGAAAGAAAGGAACGAAGAAAGAGGAGGAGGGTTGCAATTTAGTATGTGAGCCGCGAGGGCAAGGCGGATATTTAAAAAAAAAAACAGAAATAAAGAGGCACGCCATACAGAATATATATGTGGGAGCCAAAGCTGGATGGTATGGAATTGGCTTCGTAGGGCACGCGCGTGCCTGGTTCGGCGAATGAGTCCCGCGAATAATAAGAGCGACGGAGCGGCCAGCGGGAAATCGAAGCGAGCGGCCGACCGACCGATTGCGGACTCGTGGCACGCGTTCGACCCTGTCGAGGGGAGAAGACAAGGGGGGAGGGGCAGATAGACGTCCTTGACCAGCGGGAAAGGTCGCTGCTTCCCTGCCCAGCTGCTGTTCCGCTGTTTCTCACCCAACCGCTTTATATATCTCTCCCTCCCCTCTCCCCCACCTCCTCCTCGTCCGCATCCTTAACGGGCGCTCCTTTATAGCGGGTCTCCTCCGCCTAACTCGGTCACCGAAAGGCTCCAGCTGCCCCTTCGAAACTACGAATGTGCAGTGCGACCATTGCAATGCTGCCGACGGCATACGAAGTGAAATTGAAAATAAAAAAAGTTATGGATTGTAGGTGAATTAAGAAAAGCATTAAAAGGAGAACTGTTAACCGGCATATGCCAGGCCAATAACTTCATGTCGCGGCAATTCACCGCTACTGGCCGCATAATACCAGTCGACTGCATTATTGGGAGATTACGAGCGCCGAAAGCTCATCGAAGAGCTGATACCTTCAATTGCAGCACTAATTCTGACGATAACGGAGGACGTTGAATGTTGCTGTAAGATTGTACTTTTTCGAATGGCACACGTTCAAAGTCAAAAGCTGGTAGCTGGCTGATGAACGCCTTTATACGCTTCTCTATACAGGTTACCATTGTTTCCAGATTCTCCGTGTCATTATTGTATAGTCGCCGTCAGCAGGGCTACGACCAAAAGGCAAGACGAGGGCCTCGTCCGACTACCTCCCCTAATCCCTGTCCTACGCCGATCAACCCTATCCGAATTTGCTAATCTGCCCACCTCACTCCCTGCCCCCACCGCCAACACTTCGGATTCACTCTGTTACTCCAACAAATCATCGGTAATCCGTTCTCCGCATTCACTCTGCTACTCCAACGAATCATCGGTGATCCATTCTCCGCATTCACTCTGCTACTCCAACGAATCATCGGTAATCCGTTCTCCGCATTCACTCTGCTACTCCAACGAATCATCGGTAATCCGTTCTCCGCATTCACTCTGCTACTCCAACGAATCATCGGTAATCCGTTCTCCGCATTCACTCTGCTACTCCAACGAATCATCGGTAATCTGTTCTCCGCATTCACTCTGCTACTCCAAGGAATCATCGGTAATTCGTTCTCCGCATTCACTCTGCTACTCCAACGAATCATCGGTAATTCGTTCTCCGCATTCACTCTGCTACTCCAACGAATCATCGGTAATCCGTTCTCCGCATTCACTCTGCTACTCCAACGAATCATCGGTAATCCGTTCTCCGCACCACCATGTACCACGATCCCCTTCAGTTCCTGCTCTTCCTTTGCAGCTGTATACCGTATCTGCGCCATATGCTAGGGTCTCAGCATGCAGCCATAGACGAACAACGTATGTGGCGATGACAGGCATTTTAGGTGAATGTATGCCTTGGTTGAAACCAGAATTCTTTCGAACCCAATAAGAGTTCAGAGGCCGACTGTTAATTAAATTGAAGAATCAGAAACCTCGCTTAAGCGAGAACTAAGGGCAAGCGAACAAAGAAGCCGCTATGGACTAGCTCTGGCTTGGCTGCGCGCTAACTTACGCAGAAACGAATCAAGCAGCGCGCAAGCATGCAGATTCCATCCGCACGCATTCTTGCGCGTGCGCACCCGGAGATGGTACGACGTTATACAGAACGGAGAGACAAGAAAAGAGAAGCGAAAAAAACGCGGCAATTCGATGCCACCGAAGAGCCTGTCTAGAGCAGTCCGCGATGCACAGCTGTGGACGCTGAAGGGAACGGAGCAGAAACACAAAAAAGATGATGCCGAGTGGGAGGCACGGGGTTGGCGAGAGGACGAGTCTGGGTCTTCTCCTCCTGCTTGCCCCCCCCCCCCCCCCCCCCCTTTTCCCCTCTTGCTGCTGATTTCGAGACAAGATAGAAATGGGAGAGTCGCCGAATTTTTATTCCTTTCTGTTCACGAAGAGGAAGAAACTGATCCCAAGTATGCGAGCTTCTCTCTCTCGCCCGTCGTCTCCCGCGCTTCTGCAGAAGGAACAGAAAGCGGGTGAGGGGAATGAATACAACGAACGAGAATGAAAAAAGAAATAGATCAGAGAGGGCGAAGAGGGGGAGAAAAAAGATGAAATTAGGAGGAACAACGCTTCCCCGTAAAAAAAAGACTAATAAAACAAGCTAGAGAAGAGAGCAGAAGAGAAAGAGAGAGATAGCAGCGCTCTTCGGGGGCCGCTAGCCGCGAAGGGCCGAGGAAAATGAAGCTATATATATGATAGCGGCGTTCGTTCCCATTTCGTTTAATGCGAAAAGCGACCCGCTGACCCCCACCGCGCGCGGACGACGACACGCGTCCACGCGGCCAAGCGCATCGCGCGCGCCTGCATGCTTCCCATCTGGCGCCCCAAAGACGCGTTAGCGCCTCCGAAAAGTGAGTCACGAGTAGACGATGCGGCCGGGCGACGCCGCAAGCAAAAGAAGCAGCAGCAGCCTAGGGTGCTGTTGCATCTCGCTAGCGAGCCACCGTTCCTGGTGCAACCATCGTTTCCCTGCTCGACGCCGGACAGCTCTCGCGAAGAAAAGAAAGGCTCATTGAGCGACACCCCACGGGCAGAGGAAAGCGAAGCGCAAGAGAGGCGGAGATGCGGCGTCCCGGAGATCGTGCCGCTGGCGAGGAGTCTCCGCGAAACTGTCGTCCGTGCTGACCCCGCTGAGCGTGCCCGCTAGAAGTGGCGATGTCACGATGCTGCCGCGACGCACTCGTCTGCGCGCACTCACGCGTACGAGAAATACAGGAATAATATGCGTGGTACTATACGATTGCTTGCTGCGGATGCTGGATCGGATTTCAGCGTTAACGAGTCGGCGAAACATGTGTAAGGAAACTATTACTCACTTTCTTTCGCCGCACATTAGACGAGTTCTAACATAGTGGAGGCGTACTTGAGTGAATTGAGTAAAAGTTTATATAGGATAACCGGACGCCGGCTTGGCACCGCCCCCGGCACGGCGCGTGCGCAGGAGACGATCGTTACTCTGCACTACGTTTAGGCTTATAGGCAGCTTTAGAATAGGGAGACCTTGTCGATTAGGGGGACAGGGGAATGGTGAGGGCTCCAAGTGAGCGTGCGCAGAACAATAACGCGCCTCGCGTTATTGTCCTGCGCACGTTCACTGGCATCTCGCTATTCCCCTACTCCCTTATTCGAGCTGGTCCCCCTACTCTAAAACTGCCTAATATGCGTGCGCTATGTTGTCAATAAAATATGAACCCACACGTTAGTCTCTGGTGCAACAATAAACAAACTGGCGATGCCTTCGCTTTTGCTCTCCTGTCCCGCATTAGTTGTATTACCAGATTTCCAGCACAGGGGAGCCCGTGGCAATATGGCCGCCGGCGGGCGGATGTACCCAGGAAGGAGAACAGCAGAGCCCCCCTCCCGGCTACGACTGAAGAGAAGACAACGTCACCGGCTGCAGCAGCGCTTTCGCTTGGCGTGCTTTGCGTCGTCTGCCGCCTTCCTTCCCGACAGCCACGGACGTCATCTCTCCTCTACTCCGAGGGCGACACAGAGCTGTCAGGAGCGCCCCCGTGCACCGATGGGCGGCGGCGCAGGCAAGGCGTCAAGCCACTTTGTCGCCGCAGCAGCGGTGGCTGAGGCCGCCGTTTTGTCGGCTAGCGCAACCGCCCTGACCCCGTGACACGCGCGACCTCGAGCGCCACACTCTCATTTCCCTGTCGGCCGCGTAATTCGCTTTCGCGCGTGGCGGCGGCGGCCGGACAATGATGCACTTAGCGGCAGCAGCAGCGACGGCGGTGGCGTGACGTCGCCCTTCCTTCCTCCTCCGGAGGAGAAGGGCGGCGGGGACGAACAATGCTTCGCCACTGGCGCGGCATGCGACGAAACCCAAATTGCGGCGCGCGCCTTTCTCATCGGATGCGCGCGGCGCCGTATGCGAGAACGACCCCGTTTTTATGTGCGTGTATGTTTCTCAACAACTCCGTGTCGCATGTTGGTGTTGTCCGGGGATCCGGAGTAGGACGCCATGTAAGCGAGGTAACTGCACTTGCCTGCTAGCAAAGGACCTCGTCTTCACAACGCCAGCAGCGTCAACCCTTGCAACCAAGGAAAAACGCCGAGACGGTGATAGCCTGCGTCTGTGGCAACTATAGCGTTCTTTATGGGTGCGCCGAAATGGGTTACAATTATGCCCTGAACGACCGCTCTATCAGGGTACTGAAGGACTGGCGTCCGTTTCCTTGATGAGAAGTACGCCAGTTTTGTGGTGCCCGAGTCCGTGACAGAATTCTTCCTATGGCCACAGAGCTCAGAGATCATTACCACCCGCCACATTTCTCGCACAGCCCAAGTGTGAAAATCCGACGCTCTGATTGGGTCGAAATACCCCGTTCCCCTAGAGCTTAGAAGATTGTGGCGCCATCTGCGAAGTTCGGACGAACTGCCCAAAAGCCTTTCAAACCACACATGTGGTGGTGAACGAAAAGTTGCAGGGCGCCGCAGACAGATCATTCCTAAGCTCACAGGCAGCGCCACACACTGCAAACTTCCACAAACTGGCCGCCAGGTAACGGAACTGGCGCCCGCGGCGTGGGCATGCTCTTCTGACACACAGAACGAAGCCGGTCGAGACGGGTTGGGAACAACCTTTGGACGTGGATAAACTGCCGAAGGCAGCAGCTGGTTCACGAGGGAAGCTCGCCGATAGACGCCTCACAGCTGATCAATCAAGCGCACGCCAGCTTCTCACGGAGTGACGCCAATGCAAATACTGCCGAGGGTATACAGCGGAGGGCGCAAAGGTTACACGCGGAAAAGGAGAGAGGTGGCGGGGAAAAGGGATGGTCGAAGTGTAGCCGACACAGAAGCATATTCAACGAACAGGGAAGACTGGCCAGCTCTTAGAAATTCATACTCTGCAACAAGGCCTGCAGGCCAGACGGCAAGAAACAAAGAGAAAAGCGAAAGACAACACCCCCTAGAAGCCACGAACGTCGGCTGCCCTGCGGACACCGGTGGCACTGCCGCGCGAAGCGAAGAGAAGCAAGAGCAAACGGAGGAGGAGACCGGCCGCACGTTTCTGTCGGTCCGGCGGCTCTGGAGACCGCAAATAAAACACAGCAACAGAAAGGAAAGACTGGCGCAGCAGCCAGGAGAGGAGGACTCCGCCGCAGGTCCGCGATGATCAGCGTCGATAAGCGGGCTCTCAGCGAAGTGTAACTCGGTTAGCGGTCACGACTCCAGCGGCCAGGCATGTAGCGGCGGAAAGGACGCTAGCGCGCGCGCCAAAGTAAGGGCGGTGGGGAGGAGGCGAGGGGGGAGGCTGCCGCTTCAAGACGCGGGCTTCGGTTGCGGTGTAGCTGGCTGGCTTCCCCTTACACTTCCTCCTCCCAGCTGCTACCACGGCAGCCGCCGCCACTCCACCCTTGGGAACGGACGCCGCCCGCCTGGCCCCCGAGTCACGATGCGCCTCCAACTTAAATTACGCGCCGCTACACAGGGGCTTCATCTAGGCGCATGCCCCCCCCCCCCCCCCCCCCCTTCCTCCAAACCTCCGTCTCTCGCTTACTCGGTAACCCACAGTTCCCTTCTGTTTGTTCGGTCTTCGCCTCACGCGTTGCCCCTACGTCGGTGGCTCACGAAGGGGCAGCCCGGGGCATCTATTAAAATACGAAACGGTCACCACAAGCAGCAGTAGTGCAAGAAAACAGGCGCGGCAAGCAAAGACCGCCGAAAAAAAAAAAAAAGTCGGTAGGCGCACGACTGTACGCTCAGATGCCAAGTGTAGTGAAACAGCTTTGTTTATTTTCTCCCGACATTTTCTGTCGCTTACTGCGACTGAGGAACACTGCACAAAGCAAAGAAAACATTTGTCCGAAGGTAACACAACCCGGATCGCCGCTAAAACTCGAGCTGGATATCGCTTCAGAATCGCACCAAGGGGCGAGTGCACGAGCCCGGAAAACTCGAGAAGGAGGCTGAAGAGGCGCGAAAATGACAGACGCGGGTGCTAAGGCCATCACAGAGTGCGACGAAGGAGGCGAGGGAAGTTGCGTATAGCAGGAATCAAAGCGGCCAAACGGTATGGGCGGGGGAGCCGGTCGCTGGAGGTGGCAGCGCAGTCGTCATCAAACTTATCGCCTCCCGGCATCGAGCGGGAGGGCGCTCCGCAACCGGAGAGACGGCGAGGGAGCAGTATCACAAGGTATACGAGCCCTCTGCACACAATGGGAGCCGTTCATGTATCACCAGGATGGAAGGCATCGCCGAACGCCACCGAAGGGGAAGGCAGCGCCGGCGAGGCTGCATCAACGGCCATCCGGGCGATAAGGGCAGAGGAGAAAGTGCATCCTGCTACAGTGACAAAGAAAACAGAGCTCGGAAAAGAGGGGACAACAATGGCGGAAACAAAAGGACAGAGAGGGAAGCGAAGGCCCCGTGGAATACGCCAGAACTTACTGGCGAAGAAAGAGCAGGCCGGAGACGTGTGGGGCGGGGGGAGGAGGGCAGAGGCAAGAAGAAACGTGGAAAGCAGGCGGGTCGAAAACGAGGCGACGCCGAACTGCTGCTTAGGGAGCGAGAAGTCAGCCAGAAGAAAGAGGAGGTATAAAAGAGAGGGTGGGGAAGAAGGGTCATCGGCTAATGACAGTGATCGACCGTACTGCACTTCACACGTCGCCGAGAGACCGGAACCCCTACTGGAAACAGCGGCTGGCGAGACCTCGCGGGAGTCCCCGTTCCAGACAAACGCGCACGTCGACACTGCACCCGCGAAACGGAGAGGGGGAGAGCATCGCGCCGGGCAGACCGCACGGATGACCGTGGCAGCATCTAAGCAGGCGGAGACCGGCGGCGCGAAGCCAGGTCCGGGTCCCCTGCCCCTCCCCCGACCCTCGCCCCCCTCCACAGCAGCCTTTGTAATCACCCGCCTCTGTCCGATGCCGCCGCCGTCGGGACTAAGTCGACGACGACCTACACCGTCCTCTCTCCTCGCGTTTATGGCCCGCTCGCACGAAGCCCCGTTCCTTGAGACCCGGGCCGGCCCCAGCGCTTGGCACGGCTGCACACACACACAGCTCTTCGTTCTTTTCCTCCTCTTTTGTTTCTGCGATTACTCCTTATCCTTTCGCTTTCTTCGCCGCAAACGCAGTCTTTCGCACGACGGCGCAGAGAGCGACTAGGAGCGGGACTAGCGGCTACCGCAGGGGCTGCTGCCGGGGGAGAAACGCCCTGGGACGTGACACGGCCTCCTTATTGTCTCGGGGCGCCAGATGGAGATTTACGTGCAAGGGCGGGGCGATGGGCCACTGCCGACCAGCAGCAGCCGGGAGCGAGACAAAAGAGCTCGTCGCAGGGGCGGCAGATGTGTCCGTGCACCGTGCGCAATCATCGTATACAGCTCCGGCGAAGGAGGTTTGGCCCGACGCGCGCTGGCAGCCTGATACACACGCCCGCTCGGTTGGCGCGAAAGCAGGCCGCGGTGCCATAAGGCGAAAGTCGGTGCGGCCCTTTTGGTCAATTTCTTAAGGGTGGCCACCACTGATGGGATCTCCGAGTTGCGCAAAATTTCAAAATATGTCGACACAGAGGCATTCATGCGGCCCAAAGCACATTATACAGCAAGACAGGGGCCGGGAGAATATACTATCCGTGTAATATTTCATTCTGCGCTTCCGCTGACCTAAGGTATTATTAGGCGGAACAGGGTTTCGTACGGCTGGCTACTGAAGCCGAGAATTAAACTTTTGATCGACTTTACGTTGACCTTACATAACGAAAGCCATATTGGCGTATTAGGCACTTTGTAATAGTAGGTCCCCCTGACAGCTTCGTTTTGGGACCTCCTACTGTACTGAATTACCAAACCACTGATTTCTGCAACAAATTTCTTCAAAAGAAACCTGAAACCTGATTAGTTTTTCTACAGCCTGGTTACGTGTACTCATCGGCTTAAAGCGCGGAGCAGGGTCGAGTACGCGTTCCCAGAAGAGGTTCGCTCACCTCGGCGTACTCCTGGCACGACTCGACCGAGGCGACGAAGTGGACCACGTCGTCGACCGTCCACTTGGCGACCTGCTGCTGCTGGCCACCATCGGTGGTGGTCCCCACGGCCGCCGCTGCAGGGCGAATGGAGGGACGACGCCTGGTCCGAGCACACTGAGCCGCAGCGCAGCTTGGGCGACTTGGACGCCCCCCGGGCGCCTTCCAGCTGCAGAAGCCAGGGCGACGTCGCCTGCTTCCGGGGCGGCGTGCCGCCGACGTCGGCGTCCTTGGAGGAGCGCGGGCTGTCCGTGGACCGCGGTCTCTTGATGGCCGTGCCCAGGGACAGGTCCAGGGGGTCGGCCCTGGCCGGCTCCCCGTCGTGCGGTCTCTTGACAGCGCCGCGGAGGTACGTCTCGAGTTGGGAGGCGCTCTGTGCGCTCGCGGTCCTCACGAGGTTCAGCAGGGTCTGAGACGACGAGAAGTCCGAGAGGTTGAAGGGCGCGCTGCCCCGATGCGGCTCCAGCAGCGACGACGGCGGGGAGGACGTGGCCGACGATGGCTTCAGGGGCGGCGTGGCGCGCGGTTGCGCGGCGGACGCCACCGACCCGCCGCCGTGGTGAGGCAGGCCGTGGTTGGGCGTCGCCAGGCCGGCTTCGGAGTCGACGCTGCCAGGCTCCTCCGGCCACGTTGCCGACCGCGCTGGCGAGCGACACGGCGTTGTTGTTGTTGTTGACGCTTCCGGCGCTACCGCCGTCCCTGCCCGCGCTCTGGCGACCCGACGTGTTAAGCGGGGGCGTGCCGGCCGCCTTGAAGGGGAACGGCGGCTCGAAGCCCCGGAGAAGGCCGGAGGTGCAGCTCCATTGCTGGGGGGCTAAAACCGAACCTGCGAAGAGAGCAAAAAAAAAAAACGAAAATTTAGGCGGGCTGCGGTTTGCCGTCAGACAAGGGCGCTTCATTTTCACAATGTCAGAGAACGCGCCTGATTTAGGCAGAAGATCCAACAAGTGAAACTGCCACTTATTCGTTGGTTCTAAGGCACGGGAGTTGTCAGTGTGAAGCAGGTGTTCGTTTGCGGCTTTATTCTTTGTGCTGTTACGTCGGACATGTAAATTCCCGTCAACCGAAGAAACATTCGTGAACCAATTACTTCCTTCCTGCCCATACCATATCTATGACCAGTGTTTCAGAAAACTAGGCGCTCTATAACCGACTCAAGGAAGGCACGGCAGGCAGAGTCGTCGACTACGCACTAGTAGCCAGCACACTGCCGTCAACAAAACAGCCACAGTGGGGGGGGGGGGGGGGGGGGGGGGGGGGGGGGGGTCTCCTCTCTCGACCGAGAAGGAAGCTCGTGCGAAACGCATCTGCATGACCCCCAACAGCGACATTCACGGCTGCGCTTTCAAATGCCGCACGAGGC